>NC_058410.1:59994083-60226962 GCF_002201575.2 Neomonachus schauinslandi
TTTCTCTGATGTTCTCCCTTGGAGAGTTCACTTTTACACAAAGCTTCAACACCGGCCTACTTATTAGGGCTTACAGATCCATCTCTCTGGCCCTGACTGTGTACCCAGCCTAAGGCCCCATTTCCATTTCCATGATAACACCATCGGCATCCCCACTTCTCACTTCAATAGCACATGTGCATGATCGAATTCCTCTTCTCATTCTCCTCAAGTTCCTCATGCTTTTCAATAAAAATACCATTTTCCATGTCATCTAAACTAAAAACTTGAGATCAATTTTTAGTTTTTCTTCACTTACTACATTTGATTTGTTCTTAAATCCAATTTGTTTTTATCGAGTATGTCTGAAAGAGTACAGTAGTTCAATGCTTTATTTCCACATGACTGCAATAAATTGGATCTGTTTTCTAATTTCTTTCCAGCTTCCAGGACACCCTGCTTACCATAGTTTGGATAACTTCCCAAGACCCTGCTTTCATGGTCAGACCCCAGTGCCCACATAAGCTGGGTCCCAGCCCTGATGTCAAATAGGAAGAAGTATCCAGGGCTAAGGACACTATCGAAGGCTGTGTGGGACAAGAAAATGAAGATATTGCACAAGAAGACAGAAATCTGGGTGTCAGAAGAAAGCAGGTGACTGTTATATTTTCCAATTCTTCATTTTAATACATTCCTTATACTTTTTAGTTAAAGGCTAACCAAATTCAACACCTAATGAATTCGTAGAATATGAAAATTTATATGTACAGAGGGCATGAAGAAAACCTGTTTAGTGGAAACACTACTAACATGTTCTTTTATGCTTCTGTTTGAGTTTTGGCTATTACAAAACAGAAACATAGAATTTTCCACTTCTGAACCTTTAACGAGGATGTCACAAAATTCACCAACAGAAAAGATCCGTTTGCAAGAAAGCATCAACAGTAAGCATTGACAGCTGCTGGACAGGAGCAGCCCACAAGGCAAACAGGGACTCCGCAATGAGGCAGCATCTTGGAGGAGCAATTACTAAGGAAATGGATGTTGCTGTCGTTGCAAGAAAGAAGGAAAATGCTAATGTTTTTCCTCTGAACTAACATTTTCTTTCCAAGATCATGAAGTTGTGCCTACTTAGCATAGTTGGTTTTATCACATCTTATATTTTTAAAAAAATCAGGAAGATCATATGTATTTCAGAAAGTAAAAGTCAACATAAAGAACTTGGTGGAAAATTCTCTAATTCTTCAATAAGATTTGTGGCACATAATTTTTAAGCTATTTTTAAAATCCCAAGGCATTTTTGGACATATAATATCTAATTTGTGGTGCCCTTTCTTTATCCAGGGGGGTAATTGATATTTTTTAAAGAAAATTCCCTGCATTTTGAGCTGCTATAGGTTTGCTCCATTTAATAGGCTTCCCTTTCCTAATACTGACCAACTCAGAACTATTGCCTATAAAAATGCATAGCCTTCCCCAGTTAACTATGGTTAGTTTTATTTTTTATTGTAGTAAAACACACATAGCATAAAACATACCATTTTAACCATTTTTAAGTGTAAAGTTCAGTGAACGTTAGGGCATTTACATTGTTGCGCAGCTATCACCACCATCTATCTCCAGAACTTTTTCATTTCCTCCAACTGAAATTCTGTCTCCATTGAACACCAACTCCCCATTCCTCCTCCCCCCAAGCCTTGGCAACCACAATTCTGCTTTCCGTCCCTGTGAATTTGACTATCCCGGGTACCTCATATAAGTGGAATCATATAATATTTGTCCTTTTGAGACTGGCTTATTCATTTAGCGTATTGCCTTCAAGATTCCTCCGTCTTGTAGTGTATATCAAAATGTCCTTCCTTATTAAGGCAATATAATATTCCAGTATATGGATATGCCACATTTTGTTTATCCATACAGTAATGGACACGTGGGTTGTTTCCACCTTTTGGCTATTGTGAATAATGTTGCTGTGAACATGGATGTACAAATATATATTCGATTTCCTGCTTTCGCTTCTTTTGCCTATATATCCAGAAGTGAAATTGCTGGATCATATCATAATTTATGTTTATTCTTTGAGGAATCACCATACAGCTTTCCACAGTAGCTGTACCACTTTACATGCCCAGCAACAACACAAAAGTGTTCCAATTTCTCTACACCTTTGCCAACACTTGTCATTTTATGGTTTGTTTTTAATAGCCATCCTAACTGGTATGAATTGGTTAGTCTTGTATTTGTTTTGAACAAGAGGAAGAATGCTGTGCCTGAGCTAGATTAAAGTGGGGCTTTAAGGGAAGCTAAAACATGGCTGGACTAAATTAACCACATAACCTAATTTCTTCAGGCCCCAACTTATATAAAACAGACCAATTGTAAATTAGCTGGTATCTTGAGTTAAAGGAGAGGAGGTGGAACTGAACTTTCTCTGGTGAAATTGGGCAAGTCATAGGCTGCAATTAAAGCTATGACCCCAAAGTTGAGACTCTCAGTCTGATATTGGTTGAAGTCAATAGCTGCAATTACTTGAAATTCTGAAACCAAATAATATATTATATAAAGCTGTTTACTGGCAATTTATTGTAATTTATTGTATAAACTAAAATTTAAAACTTTTGCTACCCTTCCTTGGAAGTTTTCTGGTTTTCACACACACACACACACACATAATAGGTTAAGAGCTACAGAAATATAGGAATTTTTTTACACACACAGAAGCCAGAAAAAATAAGTTTTAGACATGAATGGGATTTGAAAATGACTTTATAACTAAAATCACAGACTACATTATGTCATTTAGAGTCAAGAAACAGATGGCACACTTAAACCAGTAGAATTTCATAGATGGGTATCTACAAAGTTGTGAGCAGGGTCTAGGGAAGCCAACAAGGGATTATGCCATTGAGTGAGCCCTTACCACTCCTAGACCTACAAGGGCAATGGAAGAGAGTAGTTTTCAGGGAAGGATGAAGCCGATCTGCAGCAACCCAGCGGGGAGGGACCTAGGAGAATTTCTACCCCAATCTTTCCTCCTGGCCTCCCATTGCCCGCTGATATGTAACAGTTGTCTGAATCCATTGGAAGCCAGGGGACAAAGGAGCCCTGAATGCAGGCGTACAGCCTCCTGTAACAAAGAGCAAGATGAAGAGTGGTGTGTGGATACAGAGGAGCAAACATATAAGTCAATCAGAGAAAGATATGTATCATACGATCTCACTGATATGAGGAATTCTTAATCTCAGGAAACAAACTGAGGGTTGCTGGAGTGGTGGGGGTAGGATGGATGAGGTGGCTAGGTGATAGACATTGGGGAGGGTAGGTGCTATGGTGAGTGCTGTGAATTGTGTAAGACTGATGAGTCACAGACCTGTACCTCGGAAACAAATAATACATTATATGTTAAAAAAAAAAAAAAAAAAAGAAGAAAGGAGGAAGGGAAAAATGAAGGGGGGGAAATCGGAGGGGGAGACGAACCATGAGAGACGATGGACTCTGAGAAACAAACTGAGGGTTCTGGGGGGGGGTGGGGGATGGGTTAGCCTGGTGATGGGTATTAAAGAGGGCACGTACTGAATGGAGCACTGGGTGTTAGATGCAAACAATGAATCATGGAACACTACATCAAAAACTAATGATGTAATGTGTGGTGGTTAACATAACATAATAAAATTAAATTAAAAAAAAAGAATATTTAGCAGAGTGGCCTCTATCTTCAGAAACTGGGACTAACACCATCCAGTTATGAGTAACAGAAATACTAAGAAGAAATACTATTCTAAATATATATTTGAAAGTATATATTTAAGATATATATTTATATTCAGTGATTATATATTAAATATATTTTATATTCACTGACTATAATGAATCTTGAATTTTCAGCGTTAAAGAGATACATAACTTTAATTAATTCAAAATCAATTTTTCCTCCCTTCAGTAAACCAATATGAAACCAATACTAAAAATATCAGATAGAAGGGGGGTCAATTATCATTCTGCCTGGGGCTCACATCTGCCAAAATCCAGTTCTTGTTCATTATCTGACATCCAATGTCTTCCAAACTATTGTTTCATATTTTGCTCAGTTTTATAGTTGTTTCAGGTGTGAGAGTCAATCTGGTCTCTATTCCTACATCTTGATCAGAGATAGAAGCCCTTGCCATCGTTAAATACTACATACAAAGCAGTTTTATTTTTGGTTTAAGAGTTTGTAAAAAAAAAAATCATATCTTTAAAGTAAAATATAATACAAATTAATTTTCCCGTTTGTATTTAAAAATACAGAACATAAGTGCCAGTAACCATTATTATTTAACTTACTTAATTTCATTTTTATATAAATGTGAAACATTAACTTGATAAGTACAAGAAAATTATGCTTATCCTGTTCCAATATTTTTAAATGTTCCATTCAAATAGTTATTTCTAAACCCTATGGAGATAAGGGGGTTGAAAGGTCTCTGGGTCTTTGTGCCTTGAACACAGCCTTCACTACAGCAATGCCACTTTTCATTTATCTTGAAGGTAAGATGTCATTTGGTTTTGGATGCCTGCTTCCACCACCACTAAAAATTAGAGCTCTCATAGTCTCTTTCAAGGGTGTTAGAGTTGCTTGCTACAACTGTAAGCAAAGAACAGCTTCAAAAAATGCCAACTAATATTCTGTGTTCTGTCCCTGGTAAATGCCAGATGTGTTTAATGGTAATATGATATTCAAGGATAAGAGATCTTCAGGCAAACCCTGGTTCTTCCTGATACTTAACTACCTGTTCTTTTCAATAAACATGGAATGTGCTGTATGGACATCAGAACAGTGTCTATAACCAAAATTCTTTATTTGTGTCTGTTGTGATCTTAAGGACTTCACTTCTTACTTGAAAGTTCAGAGGTAATCAGGGCTTTACTGGGAAAATCCATTTATTAGCCAATAAATAGCATTAGGATGAAACTATTGGAGATGACTGAAAATAGGATATTATAAATATTTTTTTTCTCTTTCTACTAAATTTCTGCTTTTTATGTTGGTGGAATCATAGACATTGAAACAATATTCAGTTATGCAATAAACACTGGCTAATGGATGGAGGGATCTCTTCCTCCATAACTACTGAAAGAATGAATAATAAAACTCAAGTTGTTCAACTCTTTAAAATGGGGTCTGCTTGGGCGCCTGGGTGGCTCAGTTGGTTAAGCATCTGCCTTCAGCTCAGGTCATGATCTTGGGGTCCTGGGATCAAGCCCTGCATCGGGCTCCCTGCTCAGTGAGGAGCCTGCTTCCCCCCTCTCTCTCTCTGCCCCCCCACCCCCACTCACTCTCTCTCCCTGTCTCTTTCTTTCTCAAATAAATAAAATCTTTAAAATGGGGTCTGCTTAATCCTTAAGATAATCCTTATCTCCTTATACTCTAGACTTATTTTTGCATGTATAATAAAATCTGTATTTTACCTTTGGGTAGAGTAGGTTACTAGCTCACAAAATAAGAAAACAAGAAAGCAAAATGAAAATAATGTGTTTTGAAATTCAATTAAGTGGTGTTTGCTGGATGCTTTTAAAAAAGCATATGGAGACATAAATTATTTTTCTGAAAAAAAAAATGATTTTGGTATCTACCAACCAGGGTATCTCATCTGATAAATTTCTACCAGAACTTCTTCCTCGCTGGAACAGACCAGGCGCTCTGGACACATGACATGTGTTCTGCCTTCTGCCCCACATTCCCCGTCTCTCCCTCTACTCCCAGAGCCTCGCTAAGGACTTCCCAGTCTCAAGAGATCTGAGATGACACATCCCTCCTCCCTGCTGAATGGGCTTGTGCCCCTGCTTGTCTTCTTCCTATTCTCCCTTTCCCTCTCTTCAATACTACAGTCAAATACAGGATTTTCAAAATCCTCTCCCAACACCTCATCCACTAACCTCTCCACAAGTGCATCACCCACTACTGGAGTCAATTACCACCCATGAGCAGCTAATCCCTCCAGAAGGTTTCAGTTTTCCATGATATATGCAGATTTTCCCTGCAGAAAGGAGCTCACCCAAATTCCACCACCACAGTTGAAATCAATTCAGAAGCATGCAAATGAGACCAGAACTCCAGTGTTGGGGAAGCTCTGCTTTCTGCAACTCCCAGTTCATCAAACCAGGTCTCTTGAGGACAGGAGTTAGTGCTCAGTGATATCTGCTGCACTATGCTTTTTTTCAAATAACATGCAGAACCTTTTTTTAAATTAATCTCTTCTACCTGAACACTTTGGCTTTATTTTACCTGGCATTTCCAGGCTCTAGTGACTTAATTCAACAGATTATTAGTTAGCGTCTGTAGAGTATATCCACTTTATTTTTTACAGTAGTATATTTTTTTGCCATCATCAGAATTAATACTCTTCCTTAATCTAGTCAAGATAACAATTCCAATTTTAAATTGTTGGCTGTTAATGGCTCATTAAACTTTTCACAAAAGTTGTAATAGCCCGGCATGTGTCTTTGTTCCCAAGGACACCTTTGGCACGGCCCACACTCTCTCCAGCCTGATTTGCCTCCCAGTTTATAGGTGGTTCATAAGTGGAGCTGAGATTGTTTCAAGTCAGCCTGACCTCAGAGTTTCCACGCCCACATACCACCTCTGTAGCAGATACACTGCCTTGCCCTTTCTGTATGTTCAGTCGATGTCTGCAAACTAAACTAAAGGAGATCTAAAAGTTTCTATCATAAAGTAAAATGCAGAATTAGACAATATGCAGAAATTTATCAAAGCGATAGGTAGAAATGTCTAACATGTACAACGTGCTTATCTTTTAGGATACTAGAAAATAATGCCTTACTACTTAAGGAAGGGAGTGGGTAAACTTGAGAATATAATTTCTATTATGATGATACATAAATTCAAGACACTTTCTGGAAAAAATATGAAAAGGTACCTTAATGAATATTGAGCTTTTTACTCTGTGCTTTTCTGAAACTGTGACTCATCTATAAAACATTATTCTGTAAATATAAATTTTTATCCTCTTAGCATATAGGAAGGGTTTTCAAATGTACCCAACTTGGCTCAAATGGTTTATATGTAGTTTTCTTTAATTAACATATAATGTATTTTTTGTTTCAGGGGTACAAGTTCTGTGATTCATCAGTCTTACACAATTCACAGCGCTCACCATAGCACATACCCTCCCCAATGTAGTTTTTTGTATACACCTAGCTCTGCCTAAATGATTTCTAGGTGATAAATGTTTCAGATCTCAAAAAGCCATTAGTAAAAATAACCTGTTGACATTGTGATTGATATTAACAGACTCTACTGTTACAAATAATTAAATGATATTATTAAAGTTAAAACCACAGATCTGATTATTATAGGTTATACTGGTAAAACTACCCATACGCCTGGAGTAAATAGGTGGCCTGTACCTTCAGCACAGCCCCACCAGACCACAGGCAGACAGTGTGACCAGCAGAGTGGCTGGGGACCACAGGCACACTCTGATCTCCACAGTCGCATCTGACTCTGACTCTGGTCCATCCCCTTAGATCCTCCATTCCCATAGTGGCCTCTCCATCACCAGCCACTGGTATTCCCAGGATGCCCTTCCTAAGTATACGGTATATTGGAGTCAACATGCATGTTTCTGAAACAAGTAGGTTTTAAGAAACACTTGTTAACATAATTAATTCAGATTTTCTAGAGCAGTGGTGGTCCTTTGGGGCCACTCTCTTCCCAATTCATATTGTTTCAGCTCAGCACAGAGGAACCCCATTCCACAGCCTTGTAGAACCTAGGGAGTTCTCCCTCCATTCCTCTCCCCCACTCCCCTCCTGCAGGTCTCACCTGCTCCTCCTCCTTCCTCACTTGCCTCATGTTTTCCCAGAGAAATCACTATCTATTATGCCCCAGACCTGAATTATAACATCATCGATGAGAAATCTCCAACCAAAACATTTATTTGCCATCATATAAAACAGGGTGACCATTTCTTGATGTTTTTACACATTGCTGAATGCCATCTTGTGTTTCTACTCTTTTCTTTTAAAGGTTTATTTATTTATTTGAGGGAGGGAGAACACGCACGTGCAGGGGGAGGGGGTGTGCAGAGAAAGCAGACTCTGTGCTCAACTTGGAGCCCCACTTAGAGCCCAACATGGGGCTCAATCTCAGGACCCTGAGATCAGGACCTGAGCCCAAACCAAGAGCAGACGCTCAACGGACTGCACCAGCCAGGCGCCCTGGGTTTCTACTCTTTACCCAAGGGGTGCCTCCTAACAGAGTAATAGGTGAGTAGATCAGGAAGACTTTTGAGAGTGCGTTCAGATACACCTAGCCCTTCATAAGAACTTAGGACCTCTTTGCTTGACTGAAATATAATTATGAATTTTTAAAAATTCTCCTAAATTTCAGAATCCTCATCCAAAGGATGAATATTTCGTAAATTCTCTTTGTTGGATATTCTTTTGTTATAAAAAAATATCCAGGATATTTTGTTATAAAAAAGTACCCAGGATATTTCAAATCACCTTTTTAATGATATATTATTAACTTTATCCCCCCACACCAAAGTGAAGTAAGAATCTACTCTTCTTGGAAACTAATTAAAATATAAAAAGGTTGATATTGTCATAGTAATAAAAATCCTGTTGCTGAGCACTTAGACATTCCCACATCATTTTATGGTATCCAGGTCCAATTTAGATGTAATTGTGCAATGTGACCCAAGACAAGATTGAACTAGAACCAGATATTTATGAACAGATTAAAGTCTCAAAGTTTATTCCTAAGACTTTTTGCTCAAAAAATACAAGCTTCCACTAACCCCACCTGTTGGGCAGAGCTGACCCACTTCTACTACGGTAGGCAACTTTCTTCATATCTGTGAAATTTCGTAA
This sequence comes from Neomonachus schauinslandi, assembly GCF_002201575.2. Taxonomy (NCBI): domain Eukaryota; kingdom Metazoa; phylum Chordata; class Mammalia; order Carnivora; family Phocidae; genus Neomonachus; species Neomonachus schauinslandi. The sequence continues at coordinate 60,002,940 of NC_058410.1, forward strand.
ATGGGAAGTTTTAAGTCTAGGAGCTTCCTTAATAAAGAGAAAGTATTTTACATTGCCTACTGCCATCATCAAATCTGAGCTCATCAGAGAAAACCAATCATCAGTATTCTGTGGACTAACCTGACTTTTAAAACTCCAATAGTGAATAGAGACAGAGTTTCAGACTAAATGTCCATTCACATGTGGCCTTTTTTGAAAAGTATAACCAAGGACACCACCACCTTGTTTTTGAATTTACTCTCAAACAGAGCCACAAATGAAGTTAGAGTCACAGAAATAGTTGAAGTGCTATCAGCCATCTTTCAATTCACAGATGTGTAAACAGAGGCTCAGGGAAACAAGGCTCCGATGCCAGATCATCTAGGAAGTAGATGGTGGGACTCTCAGTCCAGGGCTCCTACAATGTGATGTCCTCTTCCTATCATGTAAGGGTAATGAGGAGAGAGTCAGGAGATTTAAAGTTCTTTTTGCTAGCTTGTTAGCCAAACCTTTGATTAACCTAAATCATAGTACTGAAGTCTGGTACATAAAGGATTTCACTTCAGTTATTTTAGAAATCAAAATAAATGGTAGGAATATTTAAATTGAAAATCCAGACTAAGCAGTATCTCTCAGTTCCACTATAAAGGAAAGATCTGAGTGTTGGAAATTCTAGATTCCCAGGCAACCTACTTTCTTTTGCATGACATTAGCCCTTTTCCTAAATGACATTTCATCTGACCATTGTGAGCACCTCACTCCCAGGTTTGTCAACTACAAATTATAGTATAAATCCTCCATGGTGTAAGACACATTACATTCTGAATTAAGGCCTTCTTCATGAAACCTGCTCCCATTAATATCTATTCTGTCTCAACTCCATGTGTGAGTAACAACAAAAAGAAAGGCCAGGAGATTGAAAGGGAAATAGAGCTGAACAGTTACATTATTTGGCTTTCCTTTACTTCCATGGTTTACAAAAAATGTGGCTGTCCTGTATCTTATATTTGCCTCTTTTCACAACTGAAGTGTTCCTTCACTTCATAATCCACTTTCCTATACTGCCTCGGTCTTTATCCTTTGTTTCCTTTGACAACAACATACCCCAGAGAAGGATCAAGAATGCCCTAGAGGAAAAGGGTCAAGAACTCCTCAGAATTGAAGTGAGATCAGCCACAAGCCATTCTGAATCTTCCTCCATAAAAGGCTAGAGAAAGAGAAGAGAAACTACCCCAAAAGATGGAAGGCAGAAGGTGTTTAAGAAGCTCTTGTGTATATTAGGTGTGAGGGGTTCAATGGGTGGCACATTCTGACCTTCTCAAGGCAGATGACAGAGTCTAAGGGGTGCCCATCTAGCCGGTTGAGCAAAGCAGCAGGGCAGTAGCTGTAAAGTTTCCTGAGGCAGCAGCTGTGCTAAGACAAGCTTGTAGCAGCCTCACGGCTCATAATGATCCAATGATTTGGCAGTTAGGGTCCAAATTCCAGCCAGAGGTTAGGATAAAGAAGACATTTCCAGCCCAGAAGTGAGAACCAACCAGGTAGTAGGCAGGATCAGACTTGGGCCTGGGCCTTAGAAAATCCCAGGGACACCATTCAAATTATATTCTATGCAACTGAGCTCATCCCAGCCAAACTCAGGTTGAACCTAATGAAGAATAAAAGGAACTGGACAAGCATAGAAGGCCATGACATGGTCTGATTTCTGTTTGAAAAGATCACTCTGTCTAGAGTATAAAGAAAGTAGCCATTAGGAATCTTTGTAAGAGACCCAAAAAATGGCTTAGAGAGCATTGGTTAGTGCATGTTGCTGAAAAGTTTAGAGAAAGAAAGGGCTTTAGGCATGGATTGAAGGGGATTTTGCTCCATTTCTCTGAGATTCCGATAGCTCTGCCTTCTACTCCGGTGGCTTTATCCTCAGGCTGGCTGTGCAAGATGGCCCCCAGTCTGCATACCACCTCATGCTATCTCCTCCATGTCCAGGAAGAAAGAACAGGATGCCTTCCATCAACTATTTGACAAATGCCTTACGTTTTGCACTAACTGGACCATCTTGAACCAGTCTTTTGGCTAGATAGATGTCAGGGGCTGATTGGATTTGTGCTGAATTATCCAAACCAATTATGTTACAACAGGGTTTGGATTTTCTTGATAAGCATTAAGTCATTAGAGGTTGCCCTGGAGATGGGGGTGGGGCCAATCTCACAAAATCAACACAACTACCACAGCAGAGAGAGGTGACTGGAGGTTGTCAAGACAACCGTCATACCAACTGAGGGGAGGAAGAGAGAAAGAGCAGAACTAGATAGAATACTTTTTGTCACCATTGCCCAATTAAGAGAGGATAGTGGCTTGGCCTGGGATGCTGGCCATGCAAGTGAAAAGAAGTGGATAGATTCTGAAGGTAGATTCAAGAGGACTTACCACTAGATTGGGATGGGGGGATGGGTTATGTGTTAAATTTTTAAGTATGAAAACCAGGTCAGAAAGCACTGGGTGTCGCCCACTTCTGCTCCTAGTTTGTCTCCAGGCAGAATAAAGATCAGAACAGTGTTGAGTGGCAGGCTCAGCTCCCAGCCAATTTATACCAGAGAACAAGCCTCTCTGCTTTTCAATGCAAATTCCTTCTAGGCAGCAATATCAACAGGCAAGTCAGATATGAAAATACTTAATGATTAGCAATTGTTGACATTTTAAAACAAGGGAGAAACCCAATGTAGGTGTCATACCCAGAAGTTGATCATGCAGCCTCAATTTGACCCTCTTAAACACAAGCCAGTTTATTTTCCTCATGATCAAAGCTTCTATCTCAGGCACAAGCCCCTCCTATTTTCCTCTCTAGCTCCTTCTCAGTATATTATCATCATAGGTTGGAACCTGAATGAATTCATTACAATTCTATGTGCCAGGTTCTGTGCTAGGACTTACATACATTGCCTCATTAATTTGAAGGTAAGTGTCATCCCCATTCCCAAAATGAAGAAATTCAAGTTGTGTGGGCTGGAGATTTGGAGTGAAGGAGACTACAATTTTTGAAAGGCCACCGTCTTGCTTCACACCTTCTATGTTACATAGTGGTCATAACAATGCTAAGATTATCACTTGCATAAGAAAATGAGATTCTGAGAGATTCAGTATTGTGGACAGGTCACACACCAAATTAGGAGGAGAGTGGGGTTTCCAGCCCTGGTTTTTGTTTTCTGGGTTCCCAGTCTTTCTACCACACCACGATGTCTTTCTGGGCAGAGATACCCATCACAGACTTGGGTGGGGAAATGCTGAGCTGAGCTGAGCTTCAACAAATAAAGAGTAAGAAGGTGCCTCTAGGAAGCCATCAGCACAGTCTTCTCTCCTGACTTTAAAGAAAGGTCCCAAGACTTTCCTTGGGAGATTTTCTCATCCCAATGAATAAATTTTATCCTCCATCACCCCCACCAATCTGTTCTGCTCACCCTGACTCTCCACAGCAGTCTCTGCTTGAATGAGGACACTTTTTTTTTAAAGATTTATTTATTTATTTGAGAGAGAGAGTGAGAGAGAGAGAGAGAAAAGGAGGGGGAGGGGCAAAGAGAGAAGGAGAGGGAGAATCTCAAGCAGACTCCACACCAAGCACAGAGCCCAACGCAGGCTCAATCTCAGGACCCTGAGATCACAACCTGAACAGAAACCAAGAGTCAGACACTCACCGACTGACGCCCCTGAATGAGGACACTCTTGATGACCAAAGTCCATGCCTACAGGTGGTCATATACATATGGGAGGGAGTGTAATAGTAGTAATAATACATGTTGGAGCTTTTCCATACACATTCCTTTTCTCACTGGATCTTTCAGCAACTCTGAGAGATAAACAGAGTGGATCTTTTTATTCCTTCTCTGCTTATGAAGAAACTAAATCTCAAAGAGGTAAAGGGACTGATCCAATACTGTTTGGCCCCAGAAGGAATACATATGTTCTAAATGTATATAAATGTATGCCACTGGGTGAAACTTACTTGCAAACAAAGGAATTGGGTTATTTTAATTTTTTCCATCCTCTAACAACAGCATAATGAGTTAAGTAGTTGTTTCATGAGCAATGTTGTACAGAAGGATGAGCATATAAGAGGCGTTATAATTACCATATAAACCCTCTGAAGATCCCCAGCTTTCCCATCTGCAGACGACACTGGAGAACGCAGCACTTTGACGTGGATGCTCTGAATGCTAAGGCCGTTATTGTTTCCCCTGTGTAGCTCCCAGGCCCCACCGCCCTGTGTGGAGGTGCCCGTGAGGCTGTGTGAGCCACGTGCTCCCGCTGTCTTTCAAGTTTTAAGGTCACGTTATTCTCCACCAGGCTGGCACCGCTTGTCTTCTCACCCTGCAGGGCCCCGTGCTGTCATCTGTCCAGAGCTTCCTCCAAATTTCAATGCAGATGAAATTCACCCAGACCATGTGTGACAGCAATTTGAAAATAGCAATATGCATGGAACACATTTGAGTTCATTCCGGGAGAAGGCACTTACTGAGCGCCTACCATCTTCTACACAAGATGCTGAAAGATGATTGATTTAAGGCCACAGATACTGAAGCACTTAAAATAGAATTTAATATCCCCTAAAGATAATATATACATTATTTATACATATATATGTGTATATATATGTGTGTGTGTGTGTATATGCGCGCGCACGTGTGTGTGTGTGTGTGTGTTGCGGAAAAACATCTCTCAGTGTGCTTCCCTTCTTTCCACTACTAGAAAATAGTATCTTCCAAAGCAGGAACCATATCTGCTATATTCTCTTTATCCTTTCTTGGCACCTAGTGCAGTAAAACCAAATAAATGCTATTCACTGATTCAAAACAAGTTGGTCTGTTTAAATGAAAGGAGAATTGATTTGGATTGATGCCTATGTCTGCTTCATTTCCTGACTACCCCCCCTAAAAAAATGCAGTGACCAAGAGTGACCAAAAAATGATATCATGGAGGAAAACTGAATAAAATTAAAAATACCTCTTTATCACCATATTTGGCTATTTGTTTGCATAAATCATAATTAGTATGTGGTGACAGGTCATTTTATTCTAAATGCGCTCACAGTGTAATGTTTGCTGAAAAGGTAAACTAAAAGCAATGTGCTTTACATGTATAAATTGTAAAAAATTTATTTTCAAATCTATTGTGCTTCAGAAGTTACTTAGTGGGAATTTTACCTGATGATTTTGAAAAGAAGAAATTAACCAACAAATTCTAAATGATTACTTCTTCATTGAAATAACTGTTTTGTTTTGTTTTTTCCTTAACTGTATGGGAAGGAGACCCCCTGTCCTGTATGTTAGCCGAGATCTCTTCACATTATGACTGGCATTTATGCCTAAAAGCCCAGTTCTCTAAAACATCCTTGTCCAATAAAAGGGACCTTGGCCACATGTTCTTAATTTGCTTTATAACATTTTAAAATCTTAACAGTAGACAAATCGAAAATATAGAACATTCTGTAAGACTCTTCAAAAAAGTCAGTGATGTAAAAAATGAACAAAAGAAGTCAGGGGACTGTTCTAGATTAAAAGAGGCAAAAGCAACACAGACAAATGCAATGCACGAAGCTTCATTAGATACAAGATTGAAAAAAGAAAACAGGCTATACAATAAGACATTTGGGGGACAACTGGGAAAATGTAAGTGCATTTTCCACGATAGGGGATTATTGTTAATTTTCTCAGGTGAAAGATACATTGTTAATTATATTAGTCTTACAACTTTTTAAATAGATTTTTAAAACTCCAAAATAAAAAAAATGAGGAGACAGAAACCCCAGGAGGGAGTAGGTATGAAAGAGGAGGTACTCCACCCTGTGTCTGAGTCTCCACCATGAGCACCTGAACAGGGCTTACCCAGGTTTTAAATGTCTATATACTGCAAACAGGAAGTGTTGATATCAAGCTTGGCTACTGCTTACACATCATTAGTGGCAACATCACTGAATATGCCACAGGCCAAAAATGTTCATTCACTCAACTATTCCCTCAACAAACACGTACTAGATATCCCTATGTTGGATGCAACAATGAATAAGGAACCAATGTCTGCCTGCAAGTTGCTCAGAGAGATCTATATGTTGAGTGACCATAGAATTCTACAACAGTCACTACAGTGACCAGTGAATTCTACAAATTCTATGAATTTTTCAAAAGCCTTTGTTATATTGAAAAAATGAAATAAACAGAATAGTTATTTGAAGTACATACGCGGGCGCCTGGGTGGCTCAGTCGGTTAAGCGACTGCCTTCGGCTCAGGTCATGATCCTGGAGTCCCGGGATCGAGTCCCGCCTCGGGCTCCCTGCTCGGCGGGGGGTCTGCTTCTCCCTCTGGCCCTCCCCCCTCTCATGTGTTCTCTCTCATTCTCTCTCTCTCAAATAAATAAATAAAATCTTTAAAAAAAAAAAAAGAAATATAAAGGTCAAAATGAGCATTTCTGGGGGTGTCTGGGTGGCTCAGTCGTTAAGTGTCTGCCTTCAGCTCAGGTCATGATCCCGGAGTCCTGGGATCGAGCCCCGCATCGGGCTCCCTGCTCAGCAGGGGGTCTGCTTCTCCCTCTGACCCTCCCCCCTCTCATGTGCTCTCTCTCTCTCATTCTCTCTGTCTCAAATAAATAAATAAAATCTTTAAAAAAAATAAAAATAAATAAAAAATAAATGAAGTACATACGCATGTGTTTCTATCATTTGCCTAGTTGCATCTGTCTTAAAATGGCACTAGTATTTCCTTGAAGAACGTATTTTTTTAAGATTTTATTTATTTACTTGAGAGAGAGTGAGCTAGAGAGAGAGAAAGAACAAGCTGGGGAGGGGCAGAGGGAGAGGGAGAAGCAGACTCCCTGCTGAGCAGGGAGCCTGATACGGGGCTGGATCCCAAGACCCTGGGATCATGACCTGAGCCGAAAGCAGAGGCTTAACCGACTGAGCCACCTAGGTGCCCCGAAGAATGTATTTATTAATATCTTATTATTTTTAAATTATTCATCAATTGTAATCTTCAGAATTTTACGTTGGTTGCTAATACATTAGAAATTGCTGACACCTGAAATTGACACTTGTCTATACTTTTCCTTGATAAAATGCTGTGTCCATAAGGTGCTGAGGTAGCTAATAAACTCAGAGCCAATCATAGAGAATATTCCAAATTCCAAGTTTTCTGCTTAAATATGCAAATAGTTTACCCCAAATATTGTCACAGGTACCAATTTTGCCTCCATTCAGAGTACATTTCATTGATAAATCATTTTTGCAAGGAAAAAAACTTGTTAAAAAAAGACTCTATTTATTATTCTTTTGAATATTTTGCCAAATATATAAACATTGAAAAATCTAAGTTTTTTAGTATCTTTCAGTTCCAGTTGATGATATAAATTTATCCAAAGTAGGAGCTCCCTCAGTATATTCTTTCCATAAGTCAAGATATTCAAAGGCTCGGGGCGCCTGGGTGGCTCAGTCGTTAAGCGTCTGCTTTCAGCTCAGGTCATGATCCCAGCGTCCTGGGATCGAGCCCCGCATCGGGCTCTCTGCTCGGCGGGAAGCCTGCTTCTCCCTCTCACACTCCCCCTGCTTGTGTTCCCTCTTTCGCTGTGTTTCTCTCTGTCAAATAAATAAAATCTTTTAAAAAAAAAAGATATTCAAAGGCTCAACTGTAAATTTCAAAATTTGTACCTGTACACACTATTTGAGTTCTCTATAGTTTCTTCAGTTTTGTAGAATTGAACTTCAATGTCTTCCATGTTATAGGATTTTTTTTTATATTTATTTATTTATTGAGAGAGAGAGCATGCACATGTGTGAGTGGTGGGGGCGAGAGGCAGAGAGAAAGAGAGAGAGAACCCCAAGGAGGTGCCATGCTCAGTGCAGAGCCCGACCCAAGGCTCGATCTCACCACCCAGAGATCACAACCAAAGCCAAAATCAAGAGTCAGACACTTAACTGACTGAGCCACCCAGGCATCCCATAGGATTCAAAAAATGAACTATTTAAAAAAATGAACTTTCTCTTTTAGAAGAATTTTAGGTTTATAGAAAATTGCAAAAGTAGTACAGACAGTTCCCGTATACCCTTCACGCAGTTTCTTGCTATCGTTAACATCCGACATAACCCTAGTACATTTGTCACAACTAAGAAATTGACATTGCTCCATTACTGTCTTAGTTTGGGCTACAGAAACATATGAGCCTAGACTGGGTACCTTAACATCAAACATTAATTTCCCACGGTTCTGGAGGCTGGAAGTCTGATATCAGGGTGCCAGCATGATCGGGTTCTAGTGAGAGCCCTCTTCTGGGTTGCAAAGGGCTGATTTCCCTTTGTAACCTCACATGGCAGAAAGAGAACTGGCTAGCTGTCTGGCCTCTTCTAATAAAGGCACTAATCCCATTCATAACAGCTCTACTCTCATGACCTGATTACTACCCAAAGCCCTCACCTCTAAACACCATCAGATTGAGATTAGGGTTTCAACATATAGATTTTGGGGAAACATAAACATTTAGTCCATAACAATACAAACTAAACTCCATCCTTTATTCAGATTTTATTAGTTATTCCCAATGTCCATTTCTGTCCAAGAGCTCATCTAGATTACCACATTACATTTAGTTGTCATGTCTCCTTAGTTGCTGCTGGTCTGTGAGTTTCTCAGTACATCTTTGGTTTTGATAACCTTGACCATTTTGAGGAGTAATGGTAAGATATTTTATAAAATGTTCCTCAGTTTGGGTTCATCTGATGCTTTTCTTATGATTACTCTGGAGCTATGGGTTTTAGGGAAGAATATACAAAGACAATGCCTTTCTCATTACATATATCAGAGGGCATGTGATATCAACATGACTTACCACTATTCATGTTAATACTAATCACTTGCTTAAGGTAGTGTTTGCTAGATTTCTCTACTATGATGTTACTTTTTTTTTTTTTCTCTCCATACTCTATTCTTTGGATGTGAGTCACTAAGTCCAGACCACACTCAAGGAGGATGGAATTGGGGGCACTTGGCTGGCTCAGTCATGCCACTCTTAGAGCACATAACTCTTGATCTTGAAGTTGTGAGTTCAAGTTCCATGTGGGGAATAGAGATTACTTTAAAAAAAAAAAAAAAAAGGAGGATGGAATTGAGCTCCAATTCCTAAGGAGAAGCCTGGTATTTACATAGAATATTTGGAATTCCTCTGTAGGAAAGATTTTGTCTCTTTTTCTCTATTTGTTTACTCTCAAAAAAAAAAAATCTGTGTGTGTGTATAAAATCAGCTGTAAATCTGTATCATCAAACTACTTGCGAATACAGTACCCAAAAATCAGCTTTAGAAGCATTTATTGAGCTGCAGTTATTCAAAAGAAAGCTAGCACCCAGTTCCTAGATTTTTGTTTCTAAAGAACATTCTCTAAAAAATCAGTATATATATATATATATATATTTTTATATATATATAAAATATACACAGCCAGTAGATAAGACCTTTAAGAAGTATGACTATGAAAGCAAAAAGATAGGGCATTAGCTTGACGGGATCAAAGCAAAGTTTTAAGTTGTTTAAAAATAGGAAATGGGAAATAAGCACATTTAAATTTTGATTAGAAAGAATAAATAGGGAGTATTTGTGCAGGAAAGACAAAAACAAAAACAAAAAACTGATGTAATCCAGTCCCCATGCAGATAAAAGTCATGAGGCCCAGGGTATGTGGAAGGATGAGGTATAGGGAAGGAAAAGGAAGAAATTCCATTGTGATAGGAAGTAAAAATGTTAGGTCAGCGGCAAGTAATTACATTGATTGAAGCAGGAAGTTGAAGGAGTTACTTCCTGATCTTTTTTATTTTCTCTGTAAAGCAGGAAATGAGTTTAGGAAACAGTTTAAAAAGCTACCAGGGAGAATAGGAGAGCCAACTAAGGATGTAAAAAAAAGACCACTGGGCAGTGTGAGAGCCCAAGTGAAGAGGAAAGCCGGTGTTTCTGTGTAATGGAGATAATCAGTGTATACTGCTTATCTCAAGAAGCTCTCCATCTGTAAACATGGGGGAGGCAGAGAGTTGGATTAATCTAAGCATGGAGCTCTTCCAGGTAAGTCCTATATTGGTTAGAGTAAAGGTTGAGCAGCTGTGACCAAAAAACCCCAATGCACAGTTCCTTAAATAGAAGAGTTTATTTCTCTCTCATTTAATAGTCACAAGATAAAAAGTCCAAGTTGACCAGAAGGCTTGGATTCATGAGTTCATTCAGGGAACTAAATTCTTACCATCCCATCCCCATCTGTGTCATCAAAGTTGGTTAGCTGGTTCATCTGTGCTCTACCTCATGGGGAAGAGAGAAGAGGACGTCTGGAGCACGGTATTTTTTTTTTTAAAGAAAGGTAGAATTGCAGACATCACTTGCACTCACATTTATTGGTGAGAACTTAGTCCTATGGTCACCCCCTAGCTAAGGGATGCTAGAAAATATAGAAGAGGAGAGGTATTGGCATGGAGGGGATCTGTAACCTTCAGGGGTATCAAAAAATGTCAAAGGTTAGTGGAGGGAAAGGCTGCTGGATGAACCCTGGAGCCTGGACTGAATCAAGGAGTAAAAAGAAGAACTCAGGAGACTGTGGTCTGGATAGAACACAGGCTTTGTAGTAACAGTGAAAAGGGAACAATAGGTGTTAGTGACCGGAGAGTAGGGTTTCAGATTTCAGAGGTGGAGAAGTTCAGGGTGATAACTATTTCTGGGATATGACCAAGAAATTGTGTGACTGATGGGGCATGGAGATGGGGATGATTATAGGACACTGCAGAAATTTTCATTATTCATCTTTTCAGGTGTCACCTAACTATGGGCCTAACTAATGACATAAACTGGAGTATGAAACTTTGACCAAACACCTCTTATAGGTCTTAAAATGTGAATGGATAAAGAGAAGTTAGGGACCGCACATTGGTGTGTACCTGACCTATTAGGTTGGCACTTAGTTGGCACTGCCATCCAAGTGGCCAATGGTGAGAACTACATTTGGTGTTAGAATTGTCCCTGAGATATTTGTATTTCCAAGACCCATCTTTCAGGTTGTGGAGGTCTACCAACTCTCTAGGGTAATATTTGTGTGACAACTTTCCAGTGACATGAGCAATATGCCAATCCATTAAAAGAGAAGTGCATAAAAGGTGTAGCCTGATAGATGAACTATTCTAGCACATTTTTAATTTTCTCTTTGACGATTTGGGAAAAGGCTATTTTCAGAAAAATTATATACTTATGAAAAAATGGAACTCTAAAACATGGGAAAACAGAAAAAGTAAGAATGCTGATACCATCCTTATAGACAGACTTGCATCTTCAGATGCTTGCAAATTTCTCAGTGTGGATGGACATGGCGACATGGCAGATGACATGGATATTCACAAGTGTCATGAACATGGTCTGCTCTTCTACCTTTCATCTTTTCTTGTATAATGAAGCTATTTTTACTAACACATAAGGACACTGTGTACCTTTGAAATAACCATTTGAAAGACAAAGATGAAACTAGTCAGAATTGAGAAGCACATAGTAAACCAGTAGACCCTCACCAATCTCTCCTTAATTGTGGCTTTTTAATAAAACTAGGTGAAAAGTGAAGATTGGAAGCTAAATGACTACCTTCATTTACTGAACAAATTCAGCAATTATTTATTGAGGACTTACTATGGGCCAGGTAAGTGTTTATTGTGTTCTGAGTAATGGAGATAAAGTAATCAACAAAAGAGGCCCAAGTCCCCGTCCTCATAGAGTTTACATTCCAGTGGACCAAAGTAGATACTATTACCCCTGTGTCACAGATAAAGAAGCTGAGGTTCAGAAATACTATATAGCAAGTAAGTGACATAATGAGGTTTTAGGCACATGTCTGTCCTACAATAAAACCTGTGTTTGTTTCCTCTATCCAACAAGCAAGTACCTCTGTCCCATTTGTCAGTCCCACAAATTCTACCATAATGGTCTTTACAGAGGCTTTCTGACACATGCAGTATCCTTGGCACCTAAAATATCTCCCTAAGCTTACCTGATGAGAGTCAGACTAAGCTAAGGGCCCCCACATTCCTCTGTGACTGCCTTTTAATTATACTATTTGCTGCATTATATTGAAACTGATCTATATATACATCTGTCTCCCCTTGCTGGATTGTGAGCTCCTTAGGGCGGGAACTACGTCTTACTTATCTTTGTGCCCAACAGCAAGCTCAGGCACTGGCAAGAGCAGGAACCAGGGGTAGAGAATTTACAAAGACTAGCATCTTGGAAGTGTTTATTGACTAGCACCCTCTGCCCACCTCACTACCATTACTATATCCTGACAGATTCTTCATAAATTTTTGTTGATCTGAACTTGTTTGATTTAGTCTGCAAAGAGGGAGTAGAGTTGCCAAAGGAAAGAGAGTCAGACTAAGAAGCTCAGCCTTGCAGGTAGATATATTTTATTATTTCCATGAGTACAATACCTCTAACTAGACTTAAGGACAAACCCTTAACTACCACTTAATAAAGTACTTTCTTATATTTAATCTATAGTAATAATAATTTATATTTAACACTTGTTTACTTTGTAGAGGCAGGGCAAGTTTTATTTTCCTTATTTTATCCATGATGAAGTTGAGACTCAGAAACATTAAACAACATTCCACACAGCACAAAACTTACAAAATGAGTCCTTCAACTTGGTTCCAATTTATGCCTAGATTCATACCTAGATCTGTCTTCTTTATCATGTTGTTCCTCTAATTTTTTTAAGATTGTATTTATTAAGACTGGTTTTAGGGGCGCCTGGGTGGCTCAGTCAGTTAAGCGTCTGCCTTCGGCTCAGGTCATGATCTCGAGGTCCTGGGATCAAGCCTCACATCAGGCTCCCTGCTCAGCAGGGAGTCTTGCTTCTCCCTCTGCTCCTCCCCCTGCTCATTCTCTCTCTCTCTCTCTCCCCCCCCATAAATAAATAAATAATCTTTAAAAAAAAGACTGGTTTTAAATGATCCCCTAAATTTTAACATCAATTCTGCTATAAACATGTTTTGTATGGGAATTTGTCAAATACCTCATGCCTTTTTTACTGTTTAGTGCAGTTGTTTTTGCTCAGTACACAAGGATACCATATACCTTTGAAATAAAAAGAGATGAGGAGCACCTGGATGGCTTAGTTGGCTAAGCAGCCAACTCTTGATTTTGGCTCGGGTCATGATCTCAGGGTGGTGAGATTGAGCCCATCATGGGGCTCACGCTGAGCATGAGGCCTGTTTAAGATTCTCTATCTCACCCTCTCCCTCTGCTCTTCCCCCCTCCTACTCCCACACGAGCGTACACTCTCTCTCACTTAAAAAAAAAAAAGAGAGAGAAATGAAATTTGCCAGGATTGAGAAACAAATAGTTAACCAGTGAATTGTCTTCAATCTCCCTTTTTGATTTATGGAAACTCTTTACTAAAATTGGGATAAAGTAAATCATTTTCTGAGTATCTGAGTCAGCAAAATGGAGAGCATTTATATAAATTTTTTTAAGATTTTATTTATTTATTTGAGAAAGAGAGAGCATGGAGGGGGAGGGGCAGAGGGAGAAGCAGACACACACCCCCACGCCCCCTACCCCTGCTGAACAAGGAGCCGAGGCAGGGCTGGATCCCAGGACTCTGGGATCATGACCTGAGTGAAAGGTAGACTCTTAACTGACTCAGCTACCCAGATGCCCCAAGCATCTGTTAATTATTAAAACAACAATTTGAAAATATAAATGCTATAAATATAAAAATGTGAGCTTTTAAACATTTCATAATTTCTCTTAAAAATGAACTCAGTATAGATTACAGTAATGGAATTAAAAATTGGATCTTTCTAAGAACAAAATCATTTTAAAAATCCCCTAAGATTGCAGAGCAATGGAGCACATCTGAAATGATTGCTCCAATTTTCTACCCAAAGCTGGACAAAGGGAGGTTGTGCCTTCTGGTGATGGACTTACTAAGGTAGATCCCCTTGCAAAAGATTCTTTTGTGTATCCAGACTGCTAAATTTACCATTGAGCACATGTCTGCTAGTACATTTCTAGATAACCAGTTGTAAGTTTGCACATTTATGATTCATAAGCAGTAACATATACTTTCAGACTTGTGCTAAAGAAACACAGCCAAAATGGTTGCCTTGCATACATCTGTACTGTGAGATGACATGTCTTCTTTCTACCTTCTTCTCTGCTCACTCTCTGAAACCAAGTTCAAATCACCACTGCTGAGTCTTCTCAGAGCCCTCCCACACAGTTAGTCATGCCTTCTTCTGTGCTCTCAGAGAATGTGTGTGTACCTGTGTGTTAATGTGTGTGTATGTGTGTTCATGAAGCTCATTCGATGGGCTTATAAAATGGCAAAACCTCAGAATTCTAAGCTACTGCCCCCTAGGAAGATACTAATGATGACCTGCAGGAAGTATCGTGGTACCTACATTTCTTCTCTGTTTCTAGGTTACACCTAATCCTGAAGACAAACACTCCCATCCCTTCCCCATAGGATGAGTAGGACACACAGGTGGTTGTCCCAGGCACTCACAACACTGGCATTAGACACTTATGAATAATCGCCCTGGAAAAAAGGCATGAACTGGAATTGCCCCAAGCAAACTGAAATATATGGCAACCTGTGCAGTAAGAAGTATGCACTTCTCAGAGCATTTTAGAAGTCAACTATCTCTATAAACTCTGGACTCAAACTGAAACTTGAGCAAGTGAATTAGCTGAGACTGAAAATGAGGTCCTGGCATTTCCATCTCAGCCCAGGAAGCACTGGAGACATGGTGGAGACTTACTGAATCTGATGCAACAGGAGAAATATCAACCAGATTAAACCAGGGACAGTTTACTTAAATTTGCTTGATCAAACTTTTTCACAAATTCCTGAGGATGCAGGTGGATATGAACATCTACCCCCTGTTTCTATATTATACGCATTTTACCACATACAATTACGTTTAGGGTAACTGATTAGTAGACAGTATGCAGTTCTCATTCCAAAGATTAAAGGCAGTGGTTCACAGTGAAGCCCCTCTTATATTTTTTCAAATAACAAAAGCAAGACTGAGGATTCTCTACCTTACTAACCAGTCAAAATTCTGATCTCCAAAATGACCTTTTTCAGGAATATTCAATTAATATGTTGTACATCTATCTGGAAATATGTATCATACCCCCATTTCATACAGTACTGTAATTGTTGTTTATTTTTCCCACAAGATTGCAAATATCCCTCTTCATTGGCAGGGATGATATCTTGTTCATCTTTGTACCCCCAGTGCCTAGAATAATTATTGGTGTGTAGTAGATGGATTGCCTTGCTGGTTGAATGGCTGACTGGCTGCTTGGTTGATTTTCTAGTTAGTTGCTTGTCTGGTTGGTCAGTTTCCAATTTGTTGGTTAACTGGTTGGTTGGCTGACTGGCTGATTAGTTGGGTGGTTGACTGGTTGGTTGGCTGGCTACTTGGTAGATGAGTGGGTTGGCTGTGTGGCTGAATGGCAGCTTGGTTTATATCTAGCTAGCTAACTGGTTGTTTGACCAACTTTTGCAATTTTCCATTCAAAAATTTCCAAAAATTTATATTGACACAATTTTACTAAATCACAAAATCCCAGGAAAAACAAATTAAGCTTAAGTAGATGATTATAATCCCCTTCAGCAGCAAATTATAACAACTTCAAGGTGTGAAGTCAATCCCAATTTTATTATTGGCCTAGCCCTAAGAGTATTTTCCAGTGCCTGCCAACTGCACACGAGATATGATTGAGAGATTGAGCAGAATATTGTAAAGTTCATCACTTGTCTTTCTACCCTTATAGACTAAGTTCTTCAAGTCTCTGATCATTTTGTCATTGGATATAGGTGTCTTTAAGCATGCCTTTAAAAAGTACGACTTATGGGGCGCCTGGGTGGCTCAGTTGGTTGGGCGACTGCCTTCAGCTCAGGTCATGATCCCAGGGTCCTGGGATCGAGTCCCGCATCGGGCTCCCTGCTCTGCGGGAGGCCTGCTTCTCCCTCTCCCACTCCCCCTGCTTGTGTTCCCTCTCTCGCTGTGTCTCTCTCTGTCAAATAAATAAATAAAAAAAAAAAGTCTTTAAAAAGTACGACTTAGGGGTGCCTGGGTGGCTCAGTCGTTAAGCGTCTGCCTTCGGCTCAGGTCATGATCCCAGGGTCCTGGGATCGAGCCCCGCATCGGGCTCCCTGCTCTGCGGGAAGCCTGCTTCTCCCTCTCTCACTCCCCCTGCTTGTGTTCCCTCTCTCGCTGTGTCTCTCTCTGTCAAATAAATAAAATCTTTAAAAAAAAAAAAAAGTACCACTTAAATACCTTAAGAAGAATACTGAAGCTTCACTAACACACTTTAGTTAATAGATAACACCTTACTATAGACCAACCAGCCCTGGGCAAATATAGTGTAAAGAAAGAAATTCACCTAAGAGAAGGAAATCGCACAAAAGTTCAACTGACTTTTCACTTTGTTTTAAGACATTCTAGGTCATAGTCATTTATGGTTGCTAAAACAGCTTACATGATAATCTATGACCATTCTTCAAAAAGTTGGGAAAAAATAAATTGTTGCATGTACCTCATTGTCAATAGTGAGTTTTGAACATAAGAACCTGTGAGTGTTGGAAATGAATGCATATGCCAAGGCCCCTTAAAGAATATATACAGATCTCAACTATGGTGCATAGTTACCGAAATAAATAAAAAGGGAGTTGTTACTTACATGTTTCCTAAAACTCTGTGTTTTCTTTGGTGCTTGGCATTGTGGCTAAGCTTGGAAAAGAGCTCTCCTATATATGCTCCACATTTCTCAAAAATAAGGAGAAACAGGGATTAACCAGTATTTCAGGTAATTCATTCTCATTTTTTATTCCAACGTGGTTTTTGAGTACCTTTAATAGTAAATATTAGATATGTGATTTAAAAAATGAAAGTAATTAAAATTGATCAATTTAATTTATTGGTCATTTATTTAAAAATAAATGTTCATATACTGATTATAAAATCGCTTGAAATATGGCTGGCGTCAGCAGTGGAAAATAGCTTTTGAATCATTTAGAAATTTGGAGCTGTACAATACAAGTCATTGATGGGAAATTCAGCAGCCATGGGAAAGTAAATGGGGACTTACTAATAAGCAAAATTTTAGAGAGTCTAATTAAGGCTTGAAAATCATTGACAATTGTTCTAAGAGTTCGTTTCAGGTTTCTTAATAGCAAGTCTACGATTTACATAAACTGCCCTTAATAATTTTTAAAAATTTCAAAGTGTATATTCCAAAAGATATTATTATGATATAAATGTACAAAAATGAAATGAGTTTGGGAAGCAATGGTTACCGCAGTCCTTTTATATGTCAATGTGCATTATAACTCTCCAAGAGGGAGTGAGGAGTCATATAGCATTCATTATGTCCCAAACCCTTTTGACCACTACATCAGTTATCTATTGCCACAATAATTCTGGATGGCAAACTATATCAAATTCAGTGGCTATAAACCATCAACATTTATCCTGACAGATCTACAGTTTGGCTGAAATAGCTCTGCTTCCAGCTGCTCGTCTGTGGATCTGGGTACTCCACACTTCTCTCACCTTCTTCAGCCCAGCAGCTTAGCCAGAACATTCTCAGGGAGTAGCAGAGGACAAAAGGGGCAATGAAAAGGTATGGCATCTCTTAAGTTGTAGTCTGAGAATTGTCACACTGTCTATCTAATCTAAAGTCAACTGGACAAAGCAAGTCACAGGGCCAGGCCCAAAGTAAAGGGGCGATGGAATATGCTCTGTCCACGATGAGGCCATTGCAAGCAAGTGGATCCAGAGAGGGCTAAAAGACCTGGACCAGTAATTCAATCTATCACAACCATAAAACCCTTTGTTTATAGGTCATTTAATGGCATTAGTGTTGTACGGAACACTTGCAGAAACATTGCAATATCTCACTGGTGTTTATGCAATGCTCCTGTGAGTAGACACATAATTACATAAGACGGTAACACCCTGAGATGCAGCAGTCTGCGAGTTTGAAAACATCATAATCTACATTAGCATCCCCTGGGAGATTCCTAGCAAAGAAACAGTCTTTCTGTTGATGGGACTTTAAAATCCCTCCCACTGTCACAGCTCACTAATAATTCAACCTCTAGAGTGAATGTGAGCACAGTGAGTTCAGTTTGGGAAGAGAGCACTTCTTCCAGAATACTGAGCACTTCCAGAGCCTTTCAGCCAGAATACTGTTAAGCTTTTTGGAGGGAGGCAGATCCTCCTATAGGAGTGAAAGATTAGAAGTCAGTTGTCAGAGCCTGTGCTTTGGGTAAGTGTAGAGCCAAAGACCAAGCTGACAGCAAGTGGATTATAGAGAGAAGTGACATCCCAGCCCAGGCCAGGGTCCTCAGAAGAAAGCCATGCCAGGTCAGCACGGAGACCTCTCTGAACACTCCCTTAATGAGGAAGAATAAACACGGGAACCCACTGCATGCCCTTGCTACCCACACTTCTACACGTGTGGAGCACAACCAACTTCATTCACCTCAGTATGTATGGTCTGTCAACTCATTCATTCCTTTTGCTGCTTTTATAAGACCAGAATCAATGAATCTCCCCAGAAATTCTTGAACTAGATGAAAGTCTATCTGATAAGCACAGTCAGAAATCGGTGTCCAGGGTGGGACAAAACCAGGCCAGCAGCAGCTTCCCCACACGCTACCAGTAACACGGAAGTGGTTTCTCTCGAACCCCCAGACCAGTTTCCAGCTGAGAGAAAAGGAACAGATGTTCGAGGGATGAGGTTTAAGTCTGAGTTCTGGCTCCCCTAGTGCTCTCTAAGGCAGGTGACATCATCAAAAGAACTCCTGGTTTAGGATAAGAACTATATGGGATTCTATTTCTGGATTTTGCGTCTACTTCACTGCCTATCATTTATTCTAACTTTTACCTCAGCTTTGTATTAGTGAAATGAGATTAAACCCATCCTACATATCGTCCAAAATTGTTATAAGTATGTGATGACATTTTTAAAGTATATATAAAATAAAAGTGCCGCCACAATACAAGATGAGGCCACATATCCTCCCTCAGTGTCTATGAAAATTGGCAAACATAAACAAGGGCGCAATTCAATCTCATATGGTGATATTTTCCTGAATAGCGGTCTGTAACACAGGCCTTTCAACTACCAATGCCTAGTAAAACACAATGCAATATATTGGGCTAGGAAAAAAAGTTGGTTTCTTCGCTTTTCCAATATGGCAACAACAACAACAAAAAGAGATTTATTCAGCCCTCATGTAGACTACACAAGTAGATACAGTTTGAGTGTCATCATTCTCAACCACTGGAACAAAGAATTGAAGTGGTAAAAATTATTATTGCAGAGAGACCTGCCTTTTTAAAATGGATGCCTCCAGGTGAGAACTACAAGACAAGCGCCCCCCCCCCCCCCACCCTACCCTCCACCAAGTCCCTTGAGTTTACTTGGAAAAGACTCAGAATCTGGTCAGGGATAAGAAAGTTGTACAGGGAGGGGCGCCTGGGTGGCTCAGTCGTTAAGTGTCTGCCTTCCAGCTCAGGTCATGATCCCAGGGTCCTGGGATCGAGCCCCGCATCGGGCTCCCTGCTCGGCAGGGAGCCTGCTTCTCCCTCTCCCACTCCCCCTGCTTGTGTTCCCTCTCTCACTGTGTCTCTCTCTGTCAAATAAATAAATAAAATCTTTTAAAAAAATACTTGTTAAAAAAAATAAAGTTGTACAGGGAAATAAACTTCAAGAATTTAATCTGGAGAACACGTAAGGTGTATGAACTCAGTAGACTGTGTTTTTACAGTAACAGAGAAATGCTTTTCAACAAGGATATTGCAGTGGAAGTTTCAATAACAGGTAAGAATTAGCCCAAGAGATGGATTAGGTGGGGTTTTTTTCCTTTTTCCTCAAAGGTGCCCTATAAAATCTCACGTGTCACCTTTGCTAATAATCACACACCCTTCTAGGATCTCGGCTGCTAAATCTCCCACTTTGAACTCTCTTTAAGTTCTCTTTAAATTCGATTTCCCATACTCCTCCCCTTGGCTTTTCTGCAAGAGATTTTAGAACACATACTCATTTTGAGGCAATATCTTTTCGCATAAAACACTAAGGTAAGTTCCAGTTCTAAAATTTATAATCAGTGACTCCATACTTGCTTTTAAACATTCTGAGCTGTTGAATTTTGGAGCCAATTTCTTTAATCTTTCAAGGTTTTTTATTTTTCTAATTTAATATGTACATACATGACATTTCACCATGGCACTCTGACCACTCAGATTCTAGAAGGAAGGAGGATTCTGAAAGGTGCTGTAATCACCATTAATCATCATAGGGACCACTTACTGAGCACTTACTACCTGCCAGGCATGGTTTAAGTGCATTTGCATATGCCATCACAATGAAGCCTCCCAGCATCCCTAGGAGAGAAGCACTTACAGTCCTCATTTTACAGAAGGGGCAACGGAGGATTGGAGACATTAACAAACCTGCCCAAGGTCAAACACCTAATAGTAAATTATGAGGCTGGGATGGAATCAGGACTGTCTGTATTCATAACCCTGTGAGGCTCTCTTGGGTAAGAAGAAGTGATCCAGGTCCAACTTTATAAATGTCACCTTATTTGCTAAGTAGCAACTGATCAGATTTGATCCATGGGAAAGCATGAAGCTCATGGTCACTATAAGCCGCTTTGTCGGTTCAAGTTTACAGTTTGGGAGGTACCAAAGAGATTTAATCAGGCTAAGCCAAAGTCCTAAAAAGAAACCAGCTCCTTGATGATATTGTAAGTTTCATCTCCCTCCTTCCCTCCCACCTTTCGATTGAATCTTTGGGCCATCAGTAAACATTTG
The DNA here is from genome assembly GCF_002201575.2 of Neomonachus schauinslandi. Classification (NCBI taxonomy): domain Eukaryota; kingdom Metazoa; phylum Chordata; class Mammalia; order Carnivora; family Phocidae; genus Neomonachus; species Neomonachus schauinslandi. The sequence continues at coordinate 60,023,805 of NC_058410.1, forward strand.
TTGAAATAAAAAGCAAGTCAGAATTCTATTCCCTCACTCTTTAGCTGAAAACACCTACAAATGTTCACAGGAACATGACTGATTACCAGTCACTAGAAACAATAGCTCCTCGAAGAGCAGAGACGTTTTAACATTGTATTCGCTAGGGCTTCCCAAGCTCCTAGAAGATCTCAGGGCACGCAGAAGGTGCTCAATAAAGGTGCTGATTGAATGAAGTGGCTTTCAGTGGTAAGAGTAAGCCTCCTGTTTGGGGCTGCGGCCGTTTCTCTCTCCTGACACTCCCTTTGGAAGTGGAGGTAGATAGGGTTTGGCTCCAGACCTGTCTTAGACCGCGCTCCCGATCCAGACCCTCCCACTCCTCCCCAACTTCCCCCGGACCGACCGCTGCCCGCGGCTTTGCATCGAGGACCCGTCTGCTAGGTGTCCGGTCCCGCACAGAAGGGCGTTCGGGCCGCTTGCCGCCGTGTCATTCCAGGGGGAGGACAGTGAGCCCTCAGGTGACGTTTCAGCTGGCCGTAGCTCGGAGCTCGAAGCCACAGGCGCCTAGAGTGGGCGCGCCCGGGGTACTGCGGTCCGCGCTGGGGGGCTGTCCCCGCCGGCTCCACCCGCTGCTCCTCCCAAAGGGAGGGTTCGCTACAGGGGTCCGATCTCTGTGAGCATCTTCTCTCCAGCCCCGGAAGGTACAGAGTGTGCTTCTGTGGAGGCGCCTGCGGGGAGGAGCGGGGCGGGGGGCGACTAGTTTCATACTCGGTAAAGAAAATGGAAACAAAAGTGGGAAAAGAAAGGCAGTATGGCTTTCAGGGAGGCAGCAGCCTCAGCTCAGAAAGATGGAGCGCACGGAGCTCGTCTCCGAGAGTAAAAAGGGTGGAATAGAGTTGGCAACGGGAGGCATTGATCACTGGGTTGTTTTCCTAACCCGGAGTTCAGGATCCCTTTTCTAAACTAGAAAAGCCAAGTACATTTCCACACCCTTGGTAGATCTCCCTCTCTGCCTCTGCCTGTGTCCATGTTCGCTCACCCGTTGGGACGGCCTTCTGTGACGCCCCCTCCCCACTTGGCTAACTTTATATTACTCATAGATCACAGGAGGTGTGCAGGGGCATCTGAACTCCTCTGATGGCCTCCCAGGTAGCAGGGAACTGGGGTGAGAGGCAAGGAGGGTGCCTAGGCTTTTACACATCAGTCTGGGGCTTCTTAGAGCCTTTGAGAAATGCTTTCTTAAAGTTCTTTCTTTAGCAATGAGAGAGCAATGTGCTTTCTTATGCTTCTTAATAAGGTTTTGCCCCAAAGTCTGGTATCTTCATTTGTAGTAGAATCTTCTTATTAAAATGCCCCTGAAGCTACTACTAAAGAATCAGGCAGAAACATGGAATTGTTTCCACTTGAGGTATGCACAGAAATTTCACCGAATTTAGCTCAGTGCAGATTTGGGGGTGGGGTGTTTTTGGTGAATGTTTTCTAACTTTTTAATACTGCATTTTCTACTTAAATATATTTGTTAGTATAATATAGTGGGTGGAGATATGGGGAGGGTGTGCTGACTGGCTGGATATGACTGCGTTGGGTTGGTAACCCATTATTTGTATTTCATTTGGATCATGACATCTGTTTAATGTCACCATTGAATTGGCCTTTTGCAGAGCAGACTGGCCTCATCTATCGTCTCATGCCATGACAAGATAATTACAAGAGCAATATTATTTGACTCTTAGCCTAGCACTGGTTGTTAAACTGTCCAAAGCAATCCAATTCCAAGAAAAGAGTTTTTGAAGCCTAGGGAATAAAGTTCCATCAATACACAGGCCACCTAATGTTTCTGAAATATTAATATAGATTGTTAAACAGAGATCAAGTTGGGAAAGAAAACCAGCAGGCACTTTAAAGAGGAGCCAGGCATAGTCCTGTGGGACCAAGATGCTGTGAGAGAACCAATTTCATTTTTAGCATCAGCTTAGCTTTTCCCAAACACCAGAAATGGATTTGGGGGAGAGATCTATTGCAGTTTAGTGCTAAGTCCAGTATCAATCAAGAAGTGAGCCTGTAGCACTTAAGACAAGTGATGAGCTAAATGTATAAGGTGCAGCGGTTATCCCTTCGGACACCCCAAACTTCCCAGCTTACTAGGTTAGTCCCAGAGTAGGATACAGGGCTTTCTCTCAACAGGACCTTTGGAAGCCCATTAGACCTGATGGGTGGGGCAGTGCCTGGTCAGAGGCCCTAGGTGCCTTGGGAAGGATAGTCACATCTCCCACGCCACAAAGGACAAAAGATGGAAAATCCTCCTGTGCCCTGAAGACATTGCCTTTCTCCATGACACCCTCTCCAGAACTATGACACTGCCTTCTGTAATCCACCAGGAAGGAACCAAATCTGTCACTTACCTTCTGTCTCATATTTGTTCGCCCCCAGAACTTTGTACATTTATCTTTAACATTCCAATCCTCAGAAGTGAAATGAAATAAATATAGATGGGGAAAATTGAGGAAAGCTGGAGATGGGGAAAGATCAGGCTGGGGCAGGCGGAGCCTTCTTTGTGCTTCAGGGGAGGAGAAAAGAAAAGAAAGAACTTTTGTCAAGAGCCTACTCTGTGTTAAGCAATGTCTGGATGCTTCATTTCATTAAATCTTCTCAAGAAATATGTAAGGTGGAGAGTGCCACTCCTATTCACCAATGGGGAAACCATCACTGGGGAAAATGAGGCTCCGAAAGGTCGGTGACTAGCGGAAGTCACAGAGTTAGAAAGTGACAGAACTAAGATTGGGCCTTAATCTGCCTGATTCCTCCAGAGAGGTAAGCGTGCTTTACCTGTGAGGGCTGGTGAGAAAAGCCTGAGTGGCTCTCTTCTGCCTGTCTATCCACCCTCCAGCTTTCCTTGGGAGGAGGAGCTTAGGCTAAATCTGCCAAAAGCTATGCCCCAGGGACTTGTATGGACACAGGGTCTCTTACAGAGGTAGTGGACCCCAGAGGCTGCTCTACTCCCCTCTTTTCCCCATCCTTTATCTCCATCCCTGCTCTCATTCCTCTCCACCCCAAACTCAAATGCTGAGGTTCCCAAGCATTGGCACATGCCCTTTCTCTCCCTGTGGTCCCACATTCTCACCTCATGCTGCGTTTCTTCTTTCTGTCCCACACCAAAATGCTAGGGATGTTATAAAGATCCCTACAAATAAAGCAGGAAATTTACATTTAAGGATCCAAATGAGGCATGGCTTCAAAGTCTACCGGATCCAGGGCCTGCCATTTCCAAGCAGCTGGATTCCCTGATGAGGGTGGGGAGGGGGAGGGGGTGATGAATGGGAATGCTGAGCCAGATTTGGGGGAAAGGGCAGGAGGAAAAGCAAAAGGAAACAGAGAGGAAGAGAATCATTCTTATCTAGGCAAAACTGTATGACTATAGAGAAGTGTTTAGAAATTAGATTTGACTGTAAAATTAGTGCTTACAAAAAATTAGTGCTGGCAAAATGACAGTCCTTTTACAGTTTCCTATGGCTTGCAGCTAATTACCATGCAGCACAGTAACAACTGTGTTATTTCATTAAATACACATCAGAGTAACTTTGATACATTTTATTTAATTAAAATAAAAAATAAAATTCTTAACTCTATGTACTCAAGTCTTTTTTAAATGTTTTTATTTAAATTCCAGTTAGTTAACATACAGTGTAATATTAGTTTTAGGTGTACAATATAGGGATTCAACACTTCCATTCAACACCTGGTGCTCATCACAAGTGCATTCCTGAATCCCCATCACCTATTTCATCCATCCCCCAGCCACCTCCCTCCTGGTAACCATCAGTTTGTTCTCTATAGTTAAGAGTCTGTTTCTTGGTTTATCTCTCTCTCTCTCTTTTTTTTCCCTCCATATATATAGCTCACTTCTTCTTTATCCATTCATCTATCGATGGACACTTGGGCTATTTCCATAATTTGGCTGTTATAGATAACGCTGCTATAAACATCAGGGTGCATGTATCCCTTTGAATTAGTACTTTTGTATTCTTTAGGTAAATAGCTAGTAGCACAATTGCTGGAGGGTAAGGTAGTTCTCTTTTTAACTTTTTGAGGAACTTCCATACTGTTTTCCAGAGTGGCTGCACCAGTTTGCATTCCCACCAACAGTGCAAGAGGGCTCCCCTTTCTCCACATCCTCACCAACACCTGTTGTTTCTTATTGTTTGATTTTAGCCATCTGACAGGTGTGAGGTGATAGCTCATTGTAGTTTTTTTGTTTGTTTGTTTGTTTGTTTTATTCTTATGTTAATCTCCTACAGCTCATTGTAGTTTTGATTTGCATTTCCCTGATGATGAGTGATTTTGAGCAACTTTTCATATATCTGTATGTCTTCTTTGGAAAAATGTCCATTTGCATCTTCTTCCCATTTTTTAATTGGATTATTCATGTTTGGGGGTGTTGAGTTTTATAAGTTCTTTATAGATTTTGGATACTAACCCTTTACCAGGTATGTCATTTGCAATATCTTCTCCCATTCCATGGATTTCCTTTAGTTTTGTTTATTGCTTCCTTTGCTGTGATTGTTTCCTTTGCTTTTTGTTTTGATGTAGTCCCAACATTTTATTTTTGCTTCTGTTTTCCTTGCCTCAGGAGACATATCTAGGAAGAAATTGCTGCAGTCAATGTCAAAAAAGTTACTGCCTGTGCTCTCTTCTAGGATTTGTTATGGTTTCAGGTCTCACATTTAGGTCTTTAATCTGTTTTGAATTTATTTTTGTGTATGGGTAAGAAAGTGGTCCAGTTTCATTCTTTTGCATTTTGCTGTCCAGTTTTCCCAACATCATTTGTTGAAAAGACTGTCTTTTTCCCATTGGATATTCCTTCTTGGTTTGTTGAAGATTAATTGACCATGTAGTTTTGGGTTCATCTCTGTGCTTTCTATTCTGCTCCATGGATCCATGTGTATATTTTTTGCCAGTACCATACTGTTTTGATCACTACAGCTTTGTAATATAATTTGAAGTCTGTCTGGTATTGTGATGCTTCTGGCTTTGCTTTTCTTTTTCAAGATTTCTTTGGCTATTTGGGGTCTTTTGTGGTTCCTTACAAATTTTAAGATTATTTGTTCTAGTTCTGTGGAAAATGCTGTTGGTCTATATACTGATATCTAATAGAATTGCTCATGAATCCAAGTATCTATCATGATCATCCATTGCAATAAACACACACATGCACACACACGTGATAGTGTGTTTATTTTGTGACTCTAACATTCTGAGAGAACTAGATGGGAACCATGCTTCTTAAGAAGAAGTTTTATCCTCAGAGAAAGACATGTATCATATGATCTCACTGATATGAGGAATTCTTAATCGCAGGAAACAAACTGAGGGTTGCTGGAGTGGGGGTGGGGTGGGAGGGATGGGGTGACTGGGTGATAGACACTGGGGAGGGTAGGTGCTCTGGTAAGCGCTGTGAATTGTGCAAGACTGTTGAATCTCAGATCTGTACCTCTGAAACAAATAATGCAATATATGTTAAAAAAAAAAGAAGAAGAAGAAGAAGGTAGCGGGAGGGGAAGAATGAAGCAGGGGAAATCGGAGGGGTAGACAAACCATGAGAGGCGATGGACTCTGAAAAACAAACTGAGGGTTCTAGAGGGGAGGGGGGTGGGAAGATGGGTTAGCCTGGTGGTGGGTATTGAGGAGGGCACGTTCTGCATGGAGCACTGGGTGTTATGCACAAACAATGAATCATGGAACACTTCATCTAAAACTAATGATGTAATGTATGGGGATTAACATAAGAATAAAAAAAAAAAGAAGAAGAAGTTTTATCCTTAGGGATTTATATTAAGCATCTAAAGCACTGGCAAAACTTTTGCCGCAATGAACTCTAGTCTCATACATTTAGCAGCTCATTGCCACAATTTTCAAGTGTGTAAGTTAAGTACTATTGGGTTCTAAAGTCATCAGAAACATGAAGTCTCATCAACTGGTTCCCACCTTGTTCTAAATATATCCCATGTCCCAAACCTTCTAAAAAACTGAGCTACTCATTTTACAATGCTCTGATCACTCAAGTTCATTAAGAAGGAAATTAGTTCTGGGTTTTTTTAAGCCCATGACCTTGCAAATAAACTTGCATTAAAAAATGCCTTTCGATCTTGAAAATGTATAAAAATATCATGTATTGCCACTCTTTTTTAAAACTGTAGGTGAGGGAGGCTTCGTGGCTCAGTCATTAAGCATCTGCCTTTGGCTCAGGTCATGATCCCAGGGTCCTGGGATCAAGTCCCAAATCGGGCTCCCTGCTCAGCAGGAAGCCTGCTTCTCCCTCTCCCACTCCCCCTGCTTGTATTCCCTCTCTTGCTGTCTCTCTCTCTCTGTCAAATAAATAAATAAAATCTTTCTAAATAAATAAATGAATAAATAAAAGTCTATGTGAGTGTTTTCCTCCAACAAAATTATTCAGAAATTTAAAAGAGAAGCTACTCTCTTTGGTGGAGATCATTTCATAAAACACATATAAAAACATCTTTTCAAATAGAAATATCATAAAATTAACTATTAAAGCATTTCATTGTATAAATTCTAACTAAAATACTTTATATTTTCAAAATCTAGAAGGGAATTTATGCAGTTTGTTCTTTATAAAGAGCTTCTATATGAGATAAGAGTAATTTTCTCAAAGTGTTTCTTGGTACTTTTCAAACAGCAGTGACAAGGATAATCCATTAACCCAATGTCCCACAGGCTCTTTGGAGTAGTTTGGATCCCTAAAGGGAAGGGGACATTTCAGGGGAACTGTGTCTATTGCTTCACCCATCTTTTCAGCAGAGGTCAAAGACTGACCACACAGCCTTGGAGGCAGACAGAAATAGGTTTTTGGCCCTACCACTCATTACCAGGGTGAACTGAGCAATGTCCTCATCCTCTTAGCCTCTGTATCCCCATTTGCAAAATGAAGATAGTATAGTATCTGCTATGAATGTGATTGCAAGAATTGAGATAATATACATAAGGAGCTGAGTACAATATCTGACACATTACACATATTCTATAAATTTGCTTATTATAATTGACACTTCTCTGTGTTGGTTTTCATGTCTTCCCCTTTTTCATGAAAATCTAGGCAGTAATTTTAAATTTGGGGTGTATTTCTGTACATATGATCTTGGACCCTCTTCGACCATTGTAAATGCTTATTTTTAACAAGTACTTTATGTTTATTTTTCTCACTGGAGTCACAGGTGTGTTTGTGGGTATGACTGCACATGCGTGTATGTGTAAATATCCATCTAGCTCTTGGAGACATGAAGCCTGGTCTCTTCACTGACTGATAAAATTAGTCATGGGTAAATATTTATTATGGCCATTCTTGGAGAGAAATCCAGTGTGTTATTCATTATATTAAAAAAAAGTTATAGACCTAATGATAGCAACTTGTGCCCAAAACAATCAACTGTTATAAGCAAAATAAAATAAAATAATAAAATAAAATAAAATAAAATAAAATGGAGTTGTGGTCTTCACCCAGCCTATCCTGACCCTCACTGGTACTTAAGAGTCAAAAGTGAGAGACAGACTGGTCAAGGGTGAAGGGTAAAATCTTTCTGTTGTCTCCACCTATGACAAATGCTGTTGGTTGATTATTTTCTTCTCCTTCCATTGGGTTTGTGTGGCTGTGTGCATCAGGTGAGTCTATGTCCATCCCTAGCCCTGGGGTGGCCAGGGGGGAAATCTAGATTATTTTAGACTCATCACTGTAATTGTGCTCCACTTACTACTTATTAGTTTAGCAATGAGCAAGTGGCACAGTTCTAGCCATTGGTACTTGTGGGGAAGTCTGCAGGACAGGCTGCTTGGAAAGGAGTGCATGTTCTCCAACACTGTCCACAAAAAAGGGGTGGTTTCTTTTCTGGTCTTTGTGGTTATGTGAAGATGTGGTGTTTGGAGCTGCTGCCTCCTTCTTGTATCCCTGAGGGGACCAGCCTTGGAAAAAAGCTTACCTGATGAGGGGGCTGCAGTGGAGAAAGATGGAAAGACTTAGAACCTGATGTCACCATTAGGTCATCGAAATAAACAATCTAAGATCCACCACCGTGAATCTGGACTTGTCTGCTATGTTTAAGCTATTTAGGGTTGTTTCTTCTCAAACTTGAAGTTGAAGGCATCCCAAATGATTTACAAACCAGCCAAGGAAAACCAAACCAGAAATGCCTTGCAAGAAGCTATTCCTTGGGAGAGTGAATAGGTTAAATATTCTGCTAGCATCTATAACTGTCTTTGTTCAAAGAATGCATATTATCCCTAATGATTTTTAACCTTATATTAATGCCTTTTAAAAAAAGATTATCTCTCTCTAGGCTTTAATCTCTTGTTTCCTTTTATTTGACTTTATTATTGGCTTGCAAATATCTTATAAAAAATACATATAATCTTTTGTATTCACATAGAATTTTTAAAATAATTTTTATTTTTACATGTTTTGTATCAGTTAATTGTAGTCTCTTTCATATATTTATTTATTTAGATTTTATCATGTTTCCTTTTTTTTTTAAAGATTTTATTTATTTATTTGAGAGAGAGAGAGAATGAGAGACAGAGAGCATGAGAGGGAGGAGGGTCAGAGGGAGAAGCAGACTCCCTGCCAAGCAGGGAGCCCGATGCGGGACTCGATCCCGGGACTCCAGGATCATGACCTGAGCCGAAGGCAGTCGCTTAACCAACTGAGCCACCCAGGCGCCCTCATGTTTCCTTTTTATCTCTTTTTATATTTTTGTTTATTTTTCCTGTGTACTGTTTTGATCTCTTTTGCTTTCAGTATAGTTTATCTTTTAAATATGTATGTGTTTCTACTTTCAAAAGAAGCATGATGTAGTGGAAAAAACACAAAATTTTGTGTCAAACTTTGGTTTAAATACTGGCTCTGCCATCTACTTTTTGTGGGGCTTTGGCAAACTCCTCACCTACAGAAAAGGAATGGCAGGGGGCACAGAATGTATTTAACTGAGGAACCAACCCCAAACTGAGTGTAAGGATTAGGATGGCATGCTAGAGGCCCTGAACATTTGTAATTACAACCTATCAAAATTGGAAGAGGAAGAGGGAAAGAAGATGGGAGGTTTCTTGTGTGATACATGTGAGTCAAAGGATAATGTACCCAAGCTGACAAAGAAAGCATTTAAAATATAAAAACACTAAATTTTTAAAAACTAGAAGTATAATATGTTGACCCAAAATGGAGTAAAGAGGAGAGGCCAGATAGTTAAAGGCAAAGGGAAGAGCAAGTGTGAAGATGCAAAGATGGAGCAGTTTGTGGCAGGTTCCAGGAGCTGAACCAACAGTGTGAGGAGCAGGTGCAAAAGCTGAGGCAGGAGAGAGAAGCCAAGTCTGTCATCTAGCCTCACTGAGGTGGTGTGCCTCAAGCCTGGGGGCAAGGTGGAGGCATTAAAGGGTATGTAAGCAGACAAATTATATCATCTGTTTAGTACTGGCTTCAGAGGGAGCAAGACAAGAAGCAAGGAAGCCAGTTATGAAGTTATTACAGTAACAGACAAAAGGGTACTTAGAGTGTCCAAAATCAGGGTAGTAGCAATGAGGCTAGAGAAACGTAGTTGCATCTGGGGAAAGGAACAGAATGGAGAGAATCTGCTACCTAATTAAATAGCAGTTGAGAATGAAGGCAGAGACAATGACAGTGTGCAGCTCGGCCAACTGGGCAGAAGTGGTGCCATCCTTGCAAACTGGGAACTATGGAGGATGATAAGTTTAGCTCTTAATGTATATTACTTGAGGTGCCTGTGGGAAATCCAAGGGTGATATTCAGGAATAAAGACAGAATTCTAGGATGGAAACAGGCACTGCAATGTGCTAACAGTGCACGATCCAAGGCCAGACTGTTTGGTCAGTTCCTGACTCTGCCCTTATCTGTAAAATAGGATTAATAATAGTTCTACCTCATAGGTTTACTGCGATGATTAAACCACTTAATACGAATGAAATTCTTAAAGGGCTTGGCATGTACTAAGAGCTCAGCCCATATCATCTTCATCAACACCATGATTATCATTTTAGCAGCAATATACACACACACGTGCACACACACACAAAATCATTGAAATCAGGAATAGATAAGACCTTGCAGAGGAGGAGGATGGGTAAGAGGTAGTGGCTTAGGACCAAACATTAAGGAGTGTCAACACTTTAAGGACTGGCAAGGGAAGAGAAACCAGCAAAGGAGACTGAGCAGAACATCCAGACAGTAACAAGAAAACTAAGCAAGTGTGATGTTAAGGAAGTCAAGAGAAAAGAGTGTTTTAAGGAGGAATTATGCAATGATGTTAGCTGTTGCCAGGAAATCAACTAAAATAAGAATTCACTATATGTAGTCAACCATCAGATTATATAAGCTTGACAAGAACAGTTTCATTGGAGTGAAGAGACAAAAGCTAGACTGTGATGATCTCAAATTCACTTTTTGGGGGGCATCTGGGTAGCCAGTGGTCAGTTAAGGGTCAGCTTTTGGCTCAGGTTGTGATCTCAGTGTCCTGGGATCAATTCCCACATCGGGCTCCCCACTCAGCGGGAAGCCTGCTTCTTCCTCTCCCTCTGCCTGCCACTCCCCCTGCTTGTGCTCTCTCTCTGTGTCAAATAAATAAATAAAATCTTTTTTAAAAATAACAAAAAATTCTCTTTTTGAAACAATTAGGAGAAGGCTTGCTTCTGAAAGTTCAGAGTAGCAGACGGAAGGATAATAAAAGAGGAGAGGGTCCTAGTTACAGGAAGGACGGTTGTCATGCATATTCTGCTGGCTTGGATGACGCTTCGAGACATAATTCTCTACTCATGACATCCTCTATGAACAAACATCTAAGCATGAGGACCCAGGAGCAAGTAAAGTCCTTTTCCAGGGGGCGGGGGTGTCACTAACGTCATGGCTGGCACCAGCTACATACACCTTGAGGAAGACCACTCTCACCACAAAGTACCTTTTGAGATGTTACATTTGTAACATGCCTTGGTACTGTTACATTTCTGAGCAGTCACCCTGAGTAGAGTTGGGGAGGGGTGAGCTGATGTGAGCCATTAACTAAGGCTTAACTTAGGAGGCAGCTTTGAGGTGGACTATGAAAGACTGAAGAGGAATTCTGTTGTGGTGGGAGAGGAAGCTGCCCTAACCGAAGGAAGCAGTGGGGCTATGAGAAGGAGAACCCAAAGAAGACCCATCTGAATGGAACACAAAGACGGTGGGGAGCAAGTTGCCTCAGGGGCCATGAAATTACAGTCCGGAATGTGGAATTAGATGCAAGGTATATGGGAAGTTGTCAGGGGGATCAAGGGTTGGAGAGAGAAACTGTCTGTTCATTCAGTCAAAAAGCAGATGTTGAACATATGTCACATGTTTACAGTAACTTACAGTTTGCGGGAAGAGGAATGTGAACACAGCCCTAAAAATCATGAGATCCATACAAAACCTGAGAACATAGAGGCAAGTGAGACTCACGATCCTGGGAAAAAAATGGAGGATACTTCTCCAAGAAGGTGAGCCATTCCTAAAAAGAGGAGTTCTCCACATCATCAAGGAGGGACAGGTACTTTCATGCAGAGAGAACATGAGCAAAGGCGTAGATAGAAAATTAACAGTAACTACAGCAATCACCAGCACTTATTTCACACTTATTGTGTGCCAGGTACTCCCCCTATACCATCTCATTTCCTCAAAACAGCATTAGGAGATGGGCTCTATTATTCTCATTAAATGGGTAGGAAACTGAAGTTACAAGAGGTTGAGTAATTTGCCCACTTCTCAGTCCTGGCAGGGTAGAACCTGGATGCAGCCCCAGCGTCCCGTCTTATACCCACACTTCTTTGGCCAGGTCCCCTTTGAGGACAAGGACTTTCCCAGAGGCCAGACCCCAGTTTTGAGGAAAACAGCTCTGGTCACAAGCTGATGCCCAGGATTAGAATGTCTTTTTTTTATGGCCACCCTCTTCTTTGTTCTTGAAACTCTTACCTCTGCAGGGAAGTGTTTAGCAGAAAAATACCAATCATTTTTATCTCAACTCCAGTAAATAGAACATCTACAAAATCTCCTATATAGGCCCTTTCTTTCCACAGCTATCTCCCAGATACATAGGAGAAGGAATTATAGAATATGGAGATGGGGTAGGAGAAGTGCTCCTTTCCATCTACAAACACTTATTTAATTGACGAGTCCTTTTTTTGCCCTCTGAAATCTTTTTTTAAGATTTATTTATTTTAGAGAGAGAGAGAAAGAACACAAGTGGGAGGGGCAGGGAGAGGGAGAGAGAACCTCAAGTGGGCTCCATGCTGAGTGTGGAACCTGACACAGGGCTTGATCTGATGACCCTGAGATCACAACCTGAGCCAAAACCAAAAGTGAGACACTTAATGGACTGTGCCTACCAAGCACCCGGCCCTCTGAAATCTTAAAGCAACACAGGGTACTCATGTGGGGGCAAGTCTGAGTGAGAGAGGAGGCAGAGAAGGTGCCAGAAAAAGGAAGGCAAAAGCACAAAGTTTGGGGAAAAGAGTGGGCCATTATATCAACAGATATACTCCTATCATTGGAAATTCAGTGGGCTAAGAGGACGCCAAGGAAATGTATTAAATAAACTAATAGTTGTCAATTTCATTTTCTGCACCAATACTTTAAAGACTATGGGCATAGAACCGTGAGGACAATTAAATTATTAACTAATATTTATGAGCATTTACTCTACATCTGGCATGGGGCTTTAAATGCATTATTTCATTCAATTCTCAAAACAACCGTAGGAGGTAGGTACTATTATTATTCTCCAATTTACAGATGAAGATTCTAAGGCATAGAAAAGTGAAATGACCTGCCCAAGGTCACAGATAGTGTCAGAGCCAGGATTCAGTCTCAGGCACTCAGGCTCCAGAGCTTACACTCTTAATCGTGAGACAAGCCTCTAAGTCCTCTTGTCTTTTGTGACATTATTTTAATATTTTAGTGGCTTCAGGAATGTTTCCTAGGCTATGGCTGGGTTCATACTAAGCGTTTTTCCCATAAGCACTCCTTATCATGGGGCACCATTCAATTCACTCAAGAGAGAGAGGGTCACGTCCTAAAAAGCCTGGGTTGAAAATCAAATGAGTCGACCCAAAAAAAATTTTTAAAAAGGTGCTATGTTCACACAAGACTACTTAAATAAAGCTAGCAGATTTTCAGCAACTTTTTTTCCCCCAGGATACAGGCTCAGGTGCCTGAAATGGGGAGGTTAGGGGCCCATGATTATTTTTTTAAGATTTTATTTATTTATTTATTTATTTATTTATTTATTTATTTATTTATTTATTTAAAAGCGAGAGAGCATGAGGCGGGGCGGGAGGGGAGAAGGGCAGAGGGAGAGAATCTCAAGGAGACTCCCCGCTGAGCGCAGAGCTCAACACAGGGCTCAATCCCACTATCCTGAGACCGTGACCTGAGCCGAAATCAAGAGTCAGACACTCAACTGACTGAGCCACCCAGGCGCCCCAGTTATTTCTTTATTATTAAATAAAACATCTTTGTTTTTTGTCTTCAGTATAGAATAGTAAGTGATAGATATATGAATTGGTAACTTTTTATTTGGACCACAGCTTAGAACAGTCTGTACTTTTGAATTAAAAATAATAACAATAGGGGCACCTGGGTGGCTCAGTAGTCAAGCATCTGCCTTCGGCTCAGGTCATGATCCCAGGGTTCTGGGATTGAGCCCCGCAGTGGGCTCCCTGCTCCTCAGGGAGCCTGCTTCTCCCTCTCCCACTCCCCCTGCTCGTGTTCCCTCTCTTGCTGTGTCTCTCTCTGTCAAATAAATAAATAAAATCTTTAAAATAATAATAATAATAATAATAAACAAGCAGATGAATCATTATCTTTGATGACCAAGTTAAGGATTAGCAGTTAGGAAGACCCTTGTTTTTTTTTTTTTACTGTAGTAGATTTCTGATTGTCAAACTAAAATGTCTCTTACTTTATGAGCATTTGACCTATCTGAAAGAAGTGTAAATTATCTAAGGGTTTCTTTTGTTAAATTCACAGCCCCATCTTGACATCTACTCAAATACGTGGTAACTTTTTATCATAAAACCTGCAGCAGAAACGAATACTAAATATTTCATGCATCCCTTCTGGGATTGTACCATCTGAATGAATATATCTTCTCTTTGATGTTTTGGAAATTAGTTTTATGTGAGCCATACCTGTAAGTGGACCACTGGATATTGACAGAATAAAGGATTCTTCCACATTGTCATTGCTGTTATATATCTCACTCCCACTTTTTAGGACAACCAGAGTTTGATTCAACCCTGAAAATCCCAATATAGATGGTGTTTTATTGGCAGTAATGTCCTTAGAAAGATTATATCAGAAAGTTCTCTTTCTCTCCCTCTCTCTTAATCTCTCTCTCTCTCCATCTCTATCTCTCTCTCTATCACACACACACACACACACACACACACACACACACACACACCCATACAAAAGCAGCTTCAATCTCAGCCTGCCCTGACCTGACCTGGCAACCAGATGCTCCCAGGTAAGCATGAGAACAGTCCAGATTCAATAGAGTATATTGGCCTTCCTTTGGTCCATCTCACTCATGCCCAAAGGAGAGTCTGTGGTGCTGAGGAAAAGTCATATATCTAAAAATTGTATTTAACAAAGGTCCCTAGTTGATTGAGTAAAGCTTGCTAGTTGCTTTTAGAATGCTTACTTTCTCATTAGTTTATAGATAAACTACAAAACAATAAACTATTATAAAATAATAAAACTGTAAAACCATAATCAGTAATAAATGGAAATGATCAAATTTAACAAAAATCTGTCCCAAACATGAGTCACTATGTTCATACATTTTTCAGAAATTTTCTTCTTTAACCCTATTTAAGATTATGCCTCATATCATTCTTAGAGATAATATGAAGTAGATCAGAATTATATTAACTAAAGGGTATTAAACTGGTGATAATATAAATGATTATTGTATAAATTATTATCAAGGATTTTTTTCTAGTCGGCTTTCTAAGGCTGAGCTCTGTTTAGCAGAAATAGGAGCCAACAATGCAAGCCACATCTGTAACTTTAAGTTTTCTAGTAGCCACATTTAAAAAGTAAAAAGAAACAGGTGAAATTAATTTTAATAATATATTTTATAATAATATACTTTAGTTAACCCATTATATAAAAAATTATCATTTCCATATATAATTGCTATGAACTAGTTATTGAGGAGCTATTTTCTATTTTTGCACACTTTGTCTTAAAAATTCAGTGTATTTGACACTTAATAGTGCATCTCAATTCAAACAAGCCATATTTCAAGTGCTCAGCAGTCACATGTGGCCAGTGGCTACCTTGGTTTTGGGGAAAGTACAATTTCACATGTAAACTGTGCTATATTATGTGATAGGAAAAAATGATGGAAAAAAACATGACTCCTGCCATCAATAAGGGCAAAATGCAGGAATTCTTTCAGGCTGAGGAACTTCCTGAAGGGGTACAGGGCTACTAGCCTAAATGTGCCTTTCTGCAATTTAGAGACCCTCTCCTTCCCAAGACACTTGACTTCCATCTGTCAGAAAATGGACAAAATATGCCAATTTTATTAAAACAAAGTACTCTACTACCATCAGCCAGGAAACTGTTTTAATAAATATATAAACCTATGATGTCTACAAAGTAAATAAACCACCCTCCCTTAGATGTGGCACCCTTGCTCAGTGCACGACCTGCAAAATTGTAGCAGGAGCACTGTTGGTTCTCTTGGCCCAATTCTAGCCGTGGCACCTTCTCCTCTCCCCATTCCCTCCCTGCCCACACTCCAACCAACATCAGAAGAACAGGACTCTCTAACACTGCTTCAAAAAGTCCACTGTCCTCTCACTCTGATTACAGTACAAGTTATGAAGAAGGGTACCTGACCTCCTTTATCTGTATCCCCCCCACCCTACCCCCAACACGCTGTAGGCCAACGGATGACCTATACTTCTAAAGAACTGTCTTGAATTCTCATCACCTCTTCCAGATTCCAAAAGCTAGGCAAAACCGGGACATTCCCCCTTAATGCAGCCTGTTTTCTGAGGAAGTTCAGATGGCAATCCTTAATTCTGCATCATGCATTCAGTACAACACTTCATTTTCTCAGGGGTGTACACATTATAAGCAATATTTGCACTATGGATATGAAAGTCGACATTCTCAGTTAAATTAGTTTCAAGCATCATCAAGCATTAGTGGAGGGGCATCTTTCTCGAGCTGCTGAAAGGTTGTCTTTGGGTACGCCCCCCACCCCGACAGGCTGTTCAGTTGCACTTTCTTCCTTCACATTTCTCCATGCCTTTGCCACCTAATGCTAGACTCTCCGCTGAAGCTGATTCTTAGAGTGTTTTTTTTCCTTGCCTACTCAATTTGTGGGTATAATTATTGAGTTTACCACACATTAGAAGCAGTTACATTCAGTTTATATTTATTTCCAGAAATAAACATAATATGGCCAAGACAGAATGGTAGCATGATAAAGTATCCTCATCATCTAGAAAACTTCACCGTGGTTCCACTGACTGGTAATAATAGCCTTGTTTCTAAGTAAGTGAGTCGTCTTCACTCAAAGCTGAGGGAACAGCATGACATTTTTTTTTTAAGATTTTATTTATTTACTTGAGAGAGAGAGACACAGCGAGAGAGGGAACACAAGCAGGGGGAGCGAGAGAGGGAGAAGCAGGCTTCCTGCAGAGCAGGGAGCCTGATGCAGGGCTCGATCCCAGGACCCTGGGACCATGACCTGAGCTGAAGGCAGACGTTTAACGACTGAGCCACCCAGGTGCCCCCAGCATGACATTTTGAGTTTCTAAGTCAACACTTTGTTGTATTTTTTTAACATAAGGGTAAGCGAAATTGATTTACCCATTAGCCATAGAAGCCACAAAGCCCTAGGACCCACAAAATTTGGAGAGGCCAACAAAAATGTTTTAATTTTTTCTAAATTCAAAAGGGAAAAATAAATAGAATCCAACCTGGATTGTATCTGTATTTATACCAATGCAATTATAAGATATAATGTTTAAGTTTTTATGGAGGAAGGGGCTTATGAAAGCAAAACTATCTAGGACGAATGAAAGTAATGACACAGCCCTACTCTGGCTGATACGACAACTCCTATGAACAATCTCATGGATACTCTGTTCTTCTTAAGCAAAGAGTATATTTCCTTCAAATTTTATGTCCAACTATTGTTTAAAAAAAAAAAAAGCCTTCTGTAGCAAAATGATAAGCTGGAGTTTTCCAAAGAATCTAAAGAGTTTAGAAAAAGGAGGTCTAGATGTGAGAGTCTGGACTCTTTAACCGGTTTTGAAATCTGCAAAGAACATTCTCTTCCAGCTAATACAGTTCAAGGTCAAAGGAGATTTTGAACGTGCTAAACAAAATGTTAGATAATGCTTGAGCAGAGGAAGACTCATTTTTATTCACACATTTTGAGAGTGATTCATGAATGAGTGGGATAACATGTCAGACTGTATCCCAGACCTTAATCACTTACCAAAAGTTAAGCATTTACTTACATCAAACCAAATTTACTAATATAACTTCATAATAAAAGTGAAATTAAACTTAAAACAGAATCAGTAAGTCAGGTAGGTATTAGCATTATGGTCTCTCTAAGCCTAAGATCACTTTTGATGTGGAATGTGTGAGTAGCTGACGAAGAAATGTGTGTGGCAAGGGGCCAGCAAGTGTATGAGGCAAGAACTCTAGCAAAGGAGGCAAATCCCTTAAATTGAAAGTAAAACAAGTGTGTGCAGCAGGCCTTGGCTTCCAGCCAGCACTCCTTACCTTAGCAAGGCCTGAGCAGTCCAGATGTAGAGGCTGAAAGGTGCCAGTAGAGAAGCAGCTACCAGAAAGTGAGCTGAAGCAGGACCCCGGGGCTCAAAGACCCTAGGTTCATCAATAAACATGAGTAGCTGGGGAAGGCTGTCAAAAAGCTACAGGTGAAGCTTCATGAAAGATGACAGCTTGGCCAGCCTGCAGCAGCCAGACCTAAGGCAGCATTTCAGAACAACAGCATGGGCAACTGGGGGCTTGAAGGACTGAGCTGTGGAGGAGCCGGGCTCAACAAGCAGTGCCTACAGCAACCAGGCTCCTTCACACCATTCATCCCCACCAGTGGCTTCAGCTCCTAGGGCAATGGAGCCAACCACAGATGCCCCAAACCCATGCAGAACTGGTGTCCACCAGACTGTAAGTGGTTTTTACTTAGGCTAAAAAAAACTCAGACATTAAAAGGTTGCGACTTGTGCAAAATCACACAGTTAGCTAAAGCCCCTGGGTGGCTCAGTTGGTTAAGTGTCTGACTCCTGATTTAGGCTCAGGTCATGATCTCAGGGTCGTGGGTTCGGCTCAGGTCACGATCTCAGGATCATGGGTTCAAGCCCCGCATCAGGCTCCACGCTCAGCACAGAGTCTGCTTATCCCTCTCCCTTTACTCCTTCCCCCCCCAAATAAATAAATAAAATCTTTAAAAAAAGAAAAAAAGGTTGAGACTTGTGCAAAATCACATATTTTCCTAAGGCTATAGATTCTGACCTGTGACAGAGATGATATTTTATAATCATTGTCATTTGTAGAGATAATTAAAGATTATGCAACCAAAACATGTAGGAGAAAGGTATTTGTTAGGCAATTAATAAAAATATTATGTTACTTTCCTGGATTTTGTGTTTAGAGTATTTTTAGCTTTTTAAAATTTGTAGTGTGTCATGTCTTTTCTCATTCTAAAGAAACATCTGCACTGAAATGTGTATTTGTAACTTTGTTTTTACTTAAACAGCACCCCTCCCCATTGAATAAGCTAAAGGACCCACAAATCTGCATCTGTTCCTGACCATCTGCATACCCACCACTAGATGTGAGATCCAATTCCTTCACCATTCCAATGAAGAGAACCTTCTTTGTGGTTAGTTGGGAAAAGAATCCAAATGAAGGATGGTGTGAATGTTTGAGGTAAAAAGTGAAATGCCTTTGTATCAATCAAGGATGACCATAAAGTTCGATTGGTTAGGCTGCACTGATTACAGTGTTAAGCTACTACTTACCCAAAGGAGACAGGTGACAGGTAGAAAGGAAGTGATGTGTATGTTCAAAACACACTCCCAGCCAATCTGGCCATATTTGTTCATCATCATCACCAATTCATGGTATAATCTTCATTAGGATAAACTCTGTTAGTCCCTTCTCTCCAGCTTCTCTTTGTCACTTAGAGATATATGGGAAGCTGAGAAGTGAGAGTAACCCCTATAAGGTTTTCTTTCTAGCTGTGAGAGGTGACCAAGCCTGATTTCCCATGCTTAGATCAGGTCATTGTAGCTGCTGTCTAGACAATCAATAGATAGAGACAGGGTCATGGGAGTGATCCCTTTTCTTCTGGTTCTCTTTACTGTCTGAAGTGTTTTGAGCTAAAAACTGATACTATGTGATTAACATAACATAACAATATTTTAAAAATGTAAAAAAAACTGATACTATATTTTGTTAAAGTGATTAAATAAGGAGGCCATTCGACTGAGGTGGTCCTAATGCCTTGGTAGCTTATGTAATAAAAGCAAACCCTAAGCTGAAGTCAATGCACTTGAATCCAAGAAAGTAACACTTCAGAACAAACCAATCACAAACAGCAAACGAGGCTTTTCCAAGTAAGACAACCATAAGCTACAGCCAATCAGATAACTTTCTTGCGTTGCTTCTGTATCTTCTCCATAAAAACCTTTCCCCTTGCCCCTGTCAGTGGGGCGCTTCTAACCACTTTCAGTTTGATGTTACTTGATTCCAATCGATGTCTGCTCAAATAAACTCTTGAAAAAAATTTTAATGTGCCTCAGTTTATACCTTTTAACAGTTTCTAAAGCCACTCACTGTAGATTAAAGTTTAAAAAGTGGAGGGGCACCTGGGTGGCTCAGTCAGTTAGGTGGCTGCCTTCGACTCAGGTCATAATCCCAGGGTCCTGGGATCAAGCCCCACTTCGGGCTCTCTGCTCAGCGGGGAGTCTGCTTCTCCCTCTCCGTCTGCCGCTCCCCCTGCTTGTGCTCTCTCTCTCTGTCAAATAAAGAAATAAAATCTTTTAAATAAATAAATAAATAAATAAATAAATAACAAATAGTGGAGCCTTGGGGCACCTGGGTGGCTCAGTCAGTTAAGTGTCCAACTCTTGATTTAGACTCAGGTCATGATCTCAGGGTCTGAAACTGAGCCCTGGTTTGGGCTCTGCACTGGGTGTGGAGCCTGCTTAAGATTCTCTCTCTCCCTCTCCCCACCCCACCATCAGTATCTTGCTCTCTCTCTCTCTCTCATCTCTCTTCAAAAAAAAAAAAAGTGGAGCCTTAACCTCAGCCTTGCCTTGGTTGACAGCTCCTACTCCTACAACTCTTGTCACTCTGTCCCCATCCTCAGGGATCCTCATAGGAGGCTCTATTACATTTGATGATGATGATGATGATGACGACTAGTTTAATTGAACACTTACTAGAACACATTGTGCTCAACACTTTTTCATATGATCACATTAATCATCACAACCATACTTTGTGATAGGTACTGTTATTATTACTGTTTTACCGGGGGTGGACTGAGACTTAGAGAAATTACTTAACCAAAGTTACAGATTGCAGGTGGCAGAATTCAGTACATTTTTATAAAGCATAAACCCTTATATATTAGAATAATTCCAGGAGGTGGAAATCTTATTGATCTTGTTCTTTGCTATAGACATCATAAAGTTTGTTGAATGAATAAGTGACATGAAATAGAGCATGCCTGGAGTTAATTAAAATAGAGATTCCCTGGAAACCTGGGTGGCTCAGTCAGTTAAGCTCTTGATTTCTTTTTTTTTTTTTAAATATTTTATTTATTTATTTATTAGAGAGCGAGTGAGAGAGAAACAGCATGAGAGAGGAGACGGTCAGAGGGAGAAGCAGGCTCCCCGCTGAGCCGGGAGCCCGATGTGGGACTCGATCCCAGGACCCTGGGATCATGACCTGAGCCGAAGGCAGTCGCTTAACCAACTGAGCCACCCAGGTGCCCTAAGCTCTTGATTTCTGTTCAGGTCATGATCTCAGGGTCCTGGAACTGAGCCCTGCAACAGCTTCCTTGCTTAGCAGGGAGTCTGCTTGAGAATTCTCTCTCCCTCTCCCTCTGCCCCTACCCCATTCACACTCTCTTTCTCTCTCTCTAAAATAAATAAATAAATCTTCAAAAAATTAAAATAAAATAGAGATTCTCCAAAGAGAGGTTTTAATAGAATGGAAGGAGATAGGTGAATTAGGTGAAAAATAAAGAACCCCGATGAGTTGGTCCATAACTTAGAAAGCAATTCTATACAACTTGGACCTGTAGGTGTGGGGGGGAGGGGCAGGGGTATAATAGGTAAATGTAAGTGTTATATTTTGTGCTTTATGGCTATTAAAACATCCTTATTGATTTTGCTAGTTATTAGCAGCAGAACTTTTTCCCATATAATTTTTTTTCTGATATTTAACCTGAAAGGAGTAACAAGACAAACAGCCATAAAGCTGGCTCATCAGATTCACTTAATCCCATCAACATGATTATGTTCATTGAAATATAGTCGAGGATTATTATTTTAGGATTCATTTTTTAAAATAATCAAAATTGTGTGAAATATCACTGCAATGTACGTAAACTCATCATCTGTTCTTTTGATTTATTCTCTACATCATGCTCTTCTTTGCCATGTACGTTTTCCTATCACTTTTCAGACTTAACACTCTCTCTTTTTCTTAAAAAAAAAAAATCCAATTTCCTTTATATCCGTTCCTCCTTTTGCTTGTCCTAGTCATCATGAATAAATTGTGTATGTATGAAGATGTCAGTGTACGTAGATGAACAATGTGAATCAGAATATATTAAACTGACACTGTCAGTCTTCTCTCAACACCAACCTCACAAGCATAAATTTCACCCCCTTTTTTTTTTTAAGAAGAAAATCTTCCTACAAAAAGGTGTCTTCAACTATTTAGGCCCAGATTTCTGGAGTTATATTTTACATAAGTGTCACAACTTGCAATTTAATAAATGAGAAAGAGTTTTACACCTAGACGTTTCAAGGGGAAATTACTTTCATTTAATACCTGGGTGGATGGATTTACCCTCGAGGTACCACATGAGAACAGGTAGAGACAATACAGATAGTTTTCTGCAAAGGAGAATTTATTAAGTTAATCTTTTTAAAAATTTTATTGTTATCTCTTTTGAGAGAGAGAGAATGCAAGCACGTGGGGGGGGGGACAGAGGGAGAGGGAGAGAGAATCTTAAGCAGGCTCCAAGCCAGTGCAGAGCCCGATGCAGAGGCTCAATCTCAGGACCCTGAGATCATGACCTGAGCCAAAATCAAGAGTCAGACGCTTAACCAGCTGAGCCACCCAGGTGCCCTGAAGTTAATCTTATTTAAGTACTGGTTTCCCTTTTTCATTTTTTTTAATTTTTATTTAAATTCCAGTTGGTTAACATATAATGTAATATTACATTCAGGTGTACATTTGAGTGAGCCAATACTTAGGTACAACACCAGGTGCTCATCACAAGTGCTCTTCTTCATCCCCATCACCTATTTTATTGATCCTCCCACCAACTTCCCCTCTGGTAACCGTCAGTTCGTCCTCTATAGTGAGAGTCTGTTTCTTGGTTTGCCTCTCTTTTCTTCCCCCTATGATCATTTGTTTCTTAAATTCCACAGATGAGTGAAATGCACCCTGATGTTTATAACAACATTATCTACAATAGCCAAATTATGGAAAGAGCCCAAATGTCCATCAACTGATGAATGGATAAAGAAGTTGTGGTGTGTGTATATATATGTATGTATACATACATATATATACAAAGAAATATTACTCAGCCATAAAAAAGAATGAAATTTTGCCATTTGCAACAACGTGGTTGGAGCTAGAGTTTTAACACTAAGCAAACTAAGTCAGTCAGAGAAAGCACTGGTTTTCATGATAAAATTAGAGGGACTTGTCCTGGATGAAAATGGCCCTCAGATATAATGAAATCTTACTTAAGAATTGAGAGATTCTCTGTCTAAAAGATTCTAAAAAAAAAAAAAGCTTCTGAGTCCATATTAACAATATTTAAAATATGAACATAATTTAAATAAATAATGCTTAAAACTCTTTCAACAGCTAATATTTACCAACCATCAGTGAATTAATACTTCATTTTTGTATATTTAACTAATGAGCAGTTTTCTATTCAGGATTCGATAAGAATATGGCATAAGGGTGAGAAATAGGGATAAGAAAGATAAGAATATGGTACTTGCTGAGCCTGAAGAAGCACCAAATATTGTCGGTCAGTAGCTTTTCATATTTAGTTTTCTCACGTTCATATACCTAGAGGGAGAGCAGGCCACTGCCTGCCACAGCTAACAAGACAAGGTAAAGGACAAGAAGGTTATTTTCCTTGACATGGGCTTATTATTCAACTGATGCATTTCTCAAATTTGATATTAGGTGAATTGGTAAAGCAAGAAATCTCTTATAAATATGATAGAAGGATTCATAAAATTTTAATTGTATAGAATTTTTACAGATTCAGCAATTTGAATTCCAACATTTACAGAAGATGCTACACAAAGGTTTTGGTTGACATTGAAAGAAAAACACTAACTGCCAAAGTAACAGGCTCTTCACCTTGTCAGGTTTTTAATGACATGAGCAAAGGTTTTAGATTAAAGGTTACAGTTTACTTTCAGGGTTCTTTCCACACATAGTATTCTTTTATGGACAATTTCTTTTCTCACTCTCTGACATTCCTGTCTTCCTCAGAGAACTTGAGAACTGGGATAAATAAAGGAAGAGGTACAGAGAGATGGAAAGGTGAGGCTGAAGGGATTTGGGCTGCGATTTTAATAGCCCAGGAGTTGTCGATCACAGGTGAGCCTTCTGACTGCAACTTTTTTTTAATTAAATGTTAAAAAAAATAACACATAGGCATATCAATTATACTCCTAAATCTTAGATGTGAGGCCATTAGTCTTAGAAACATACTTATTAGCATGACTGTTGGCTAAAACTTGGGGAGTCATATTCCTGTAGATTATATTTGGAGAAGAGATAATTAAATACATAAATGATTTGGGAGATAATAGATATTGCTATACATAATTCATTGGAAAATGTTTACCCACGTCTTAAATTTAAATCATTTCCAAAAATGCATATACGTTCCCCAAACCTATTATTTTGAATATGTAAACCATATTTCCTTTATTGAACTTGTGGAAATACTTAAAAACAATTGTCGTAAAAGTTCATTTTCACCTGTTAAACACTAGATTTTTGTGTGCCCCCCAAAATCTTTCTTAAGCATTGGTTTTTCATGATCTAAATAACAGAATGAAAACTGAAATAAATTAGTTATCTTGGCTTTTACAAATAGCCACATTTTTTGCTTTTAAAACAACATGAGGTGCCTGACTGTGAATATGTTTCTCTGTGTGAGATTATTCAGTGAGTTCAGCCAGTCAGTCATATAAAACTGTTTTGCTTGAAAATGGCTCTTTTGCAAAATTTTTTATATTTTGACATCAACTTTCAGCATAACAGAAACACAATCAAAGTTAACATTTATATTAGCTGATTTTTAACGGTTGAAATAACAAGATAGAAAAATAAAAGAGCACAGAGGTAAAGCTGGAAAATTAAGCATAAGGTAAGTGTTAATAAAGGAGAAAGAACAGAGATTCAGATTATTGCCTTGAAGCCATACGGTTAGCTATTAGACTGCATTTTAGAAGCTATTTTTACTGTTAATATAACCTGCAGAGCCATACATAAAACCCTCCCATTAATCTGACTTTTCCAATTATCACTCCTTTGCTTTTCTTTATATTTTTACCATTATTATATCTATCCCTAATTACATAGATTGGTTTTTGCCTGTGTTGTTAAATTCTGCATAAATGGAATCATGCTATGTGAACTGTTGCTCTTGCCTAACCTTAAGTCAATAGATTCATCCATGTTATTGTGTGTACTTGCAGTCCATTCCCTCTCGTACTGTGAAGCATTTCATTGTGTGAGTATATCACAACTGATTATCCATCCCATTGTTAATGGGCATTTTAACCATTTTCAGTTTAAGATATTTAAGCCAAATATTTCTAAGAACACGCGGGAGCACTCATCCTGGTACCTATAAACGTATCTCTAGGTATATCCCATCTAGGGGGAAATCTCTGGGTCATGGAACAATATGTATATATTCAACTATAATAAATAATGCCTCCTTGTTTTCCACAGCTGTTTATCAATTTCTATTCCTACCAGTGGGGGTTGTTTCTGTGGCTCCACATCCTCACCAACACTTGGAACTCTCAGACTTGAAAGTTTTTACCAACCTGATAGGTAGGTATAGATATCCCATTGTGGTTTTGATTTGCCTTTTCCTTATCACCAATGATATTGAATACCTTACAAAATGTTTATTGACCATTGGAAAGATGTTTTGTAAATGCCTATTGAAGTCTATGGGCATTTTTCTGTTGAGCTGTCTATATTTTTCTTATTGGTTTATATATATATTTTATATATTCTGAACAAGAGCCTTTTCTTGGCTATATGTCTTAGAAATATCCTGTGAGGCTTGCCTTTTTGCTATCTTAATAATATCTTTTTTTCTATTTTCCATGTTACCTTTTATTTTTTATGAACATATTTTACCAATAGGCTACTGACTGAAATATTCCATCTAGAACATGAAATAGTCACTCTGCCCCATTTCTTAAACATCCATTTTGTCCTTTCACATACCTTTTTTATTATTGAGTTATCAATTCTCTTAACAAATTTTTAAGCGAACTAGTGTTGAATGATAAGCATAATGTTATACAGCAGATCTCTAGAACTTTTTCATCTTCCACAATTAAACTTTATACCCATTGAACAGCAGCTCCCCATTTCCCCTTTCTACTACCTTTGGCCTCCATTCTCTATTTCTATGACTTCAGCTTTTTCAGATTCCTTATATAAAATGAGAACATACAGTATTTGTCTTTCTCTGTCTGACTTACTTCACTTAGCATAATACTCCCAAATTCTATCCATGTTGTCCCAAAAGGCAGGATTTCCTTCTTTTTCATGGCTGAATAATATTCCTCTGTGTGGTGTATGTGTGTGTGTATGATGTTTTCTTTATTCATTCATCCATTAGGCTGTTTCCATGTCTTGGCAATTATAAATAATCCTACCATGAACATGAGAATACAGATGTCTCTTTGAGATACTGATTTCCTTTCCTTCAAATATATACCCAGGATTGTGATGGCTGGATCTTATGGTAATTCTTTTTCTAATTCATTGAGGAAACTCTGTATTGTTTCCTATAGTGGCTGTACTAATTTACATTTTTCCAATAGTGCAAAAAAATTCCCTTTCCTCCACATCCTCACCTACACTTGTTATTTCTTGCCTTTTTTATTTTAGCCATTTTAACAGGTGTGAGGTGATCTCACTGTGGTTTTAATTTGCATTTCCCTGATGATTAGTGATGTTGAGCATCTTTTCATGTGCTTGTTGGTCATTTGTATGTCTTCTTCGGAAAGATGTCTATTCAAATCCTTTGTCCATTTTTTAATTGTACTCTTTGTATTTTACTATTCGGTTGTATGAGTTCCTTATATATTTTTGATAAAAACAGCTTATCAGATGAATGTTGCAAATATTTTCTATCATTCCATATGGTGCCCTTTCATTTTGCTGATTGTTTCTTTTGCTGCTCAGAAGCTTGTTAGTTTGATGTAGTCTCACCTACTTATTTTTGCTCTTGTTCCTTGCACTTCTGGTAACATTTCCAAAAAATTGTTGTCAAGACCAGTGTTGAGGAGCTTTTTCCCTACATTTTCTTCTTGTGGTTTTACAATTTAGGGTCTTACTTTTAAGTCTAATACATTTCAAGCAGTATACAAACAATGCTTATATCTTTGACTGCTTGCTGGTCATTAACCTCAAAAAATATTTTGAGAGTTCCCTGGGGCCTTGGAATAACTGTTTTCCCCTTCAAAAAGGATTTGCATTTGCATCTGCCTGCTACCTAGGGGCTTCACACTCCTGAACCATATCAGGCTAAATTCAAGTCTTGAGTGTCCCTGGTCTAATTAGGCTTTGCCTATTCAGGGTGCAAATCTGAGAGAGGATTCTTCTGGACCCTCCTAAGGAAGGGTCTCTGGAAGCCACAACCCCAGAGATCCATTTTCTTCTCCATTCCAAAGATAGCAAGGCAGCCATCTGAGCAGTTCCCAATGGCTGCAGAGGTAGGAGAGAAAAATCTAAATCCAATTCATCCATACCTGAGGATGTAACATCTGGGGCTCCAGCTCAGAGGAAGGGTTCTCCTGCAAAATTTTCCACTTTAGTAGGCTGTGGGCCTTGACTTCTCTCTGGACATGATTACAGACATGGACCCAGAGCTCAAATGGCTGCGGCAGCAATAAGTGCCTTCTGGATAAAGATAGCCTTGGTGCTTTAATGTTCTGCTTACCTCCCAGTTACATGATCTCATCCAAACACTGGTCAGGGAGGTCTCAGTAACTTTTCAGATCTTGAGTATTTTTAAACTGCTGTATACACAAACATGCACATATTCAAACATATACATATGAACTTTTGTCCAGCATATTTTATTGTTTTCAGTGGGAGGGTTAATCTGGGTTACCCAAGTGACTCTCAGAAACAAGACTTAGATGGTATTTTTAAGTGTCTTTGTCAAGCAAATAATTTTTCAGATCTATTTGGTTTTGTTTCTTTACCTGTTTTTTTTAGCACATTTTTTCCTGTGCCATAATTATACTTTGTATGTGGTACCCCCCTAGCTATAACACTTTTCCTTCCTGCATTGTCCTTTACTGAGCTCTTTTTTTTAATGTATTCATTTCTGTCTTTTTTTGAGAGAGAGAGGGCACGGGGGCAGGGGGCGGCGAGGGAGAGGAAGAGAGAAAATCTTAAGCAGGCTCCATGCCCAGCACAGTGCCCAACACAGGGCTCGATCTCATAACCTGAGCCAAAATCAAGAGTCAGACATTCAACCAACTGAGCAACCCAGGCACCCCTACTGAGCTAACTCTTATTCATCCTTTAAGATAGTCCAGGAATCATCTCAGCAAGTCTTATTGCATTCTATTCTCAAATAATCAGAGTTGGTGTCCCCATGCACTTTGTTGCAGAGAAGATATACTTAACAACCTAAGTATTGCAGAGGTACTAGTCAATACAGGTAGACACACAGACCAATAAGAACAGATACCAGCTGTAAACAACCAGTACCAGCATGTACTGAGTAAATATCAGCATGTTCAAAGAATGTACTACAATAAGGTGTGATAATAAATGTATATTATCACAGTACACTGTTCTCTAATTTGCTGTTTACATATCCCCTTTGATAACCTGTGAGGCCATTATGGACAAGGAGCAGTCATACTCACCTGGAATCTTATGTTGCATGGATTCTTGGTGCAAAGAAGGCCCCAATAAATATTTTTTTCAATTAAGTTAAAGAAATGCTATGTTCATGGAACTGCCTCAAAAATTCATTAAATAAATCACTTCTTATCCCTTCACAGCTTTAACCACTAGAAGTTCATGAACAATGAATTCACTGTCCTCATCCTGTTGGAACACCTCTGCTGAACTTCTGAACAAATCCTGCAATAAAGAGTTTGCTTATCAAACCCTCAGCATTGTAGATACAATCATCCTCCCTTCTATGATTGGGATTATCTGTTCAGTGGGGCTGGTTGGCAACATCCTCATCGTATTCACTATAATAAGGTAAGAGCTTCTACTGTTTTCCATAATTTAGGCACATTCTATACTCACTAAATGAATCCTTTTCCCTCTATAGGATTTTTCTTAATGAAATTGGTTTTGGAAATATTTGGTTAAGATCATTAAAGAAGATTCTACAGATATTTGCATCATGTATTAAGTAACATCTGAGTTGCAAAACTCAAAATGAAAAGACCTAAGCCAATGCTTACTGCTGGGTTAATGAATTTTTAGAGCAGTGATTTTCAATCTTAGCCCCATACAGGATCACCTGGGGAGCTTTCAAAAATCCTAATACATAGTTTCATCCTAGACTAATTAATTCAGAATCTCTAGAGCTGGAGTCCAGGCATGGAGTAAAACTGCAATGCAACCATTTTATTTTCAACTTTCAACAATAAGAGTTTTCCTGTGTACAGCCCAGAGATGTTTATACAGCCAATAAAGACAGAGCTTCTATATTTATTTTAAAAAACAACAACAACAACAACCTGTCCTCCTCAGGTTGTGAAAGAGACTATTTTGTACTCATTTGGGCAAGAGAGAGAGACTCCACCTGATTGCCCAAAGATTCAGGCCGTCACAGAGCGTGGGCTGTTCCCCTCGGTGTAGACCAGCCCCATGTAGGTCAAACTGAGAGACATCTGCTTCCAACACCTCCTGCCTTTGCTTCACATCTCCCACCTCATTCAGGTAATTTCCTCCTTCCTCTCAACCCCAGGGCATAGAGCTCAACCTGGAAAATAAGAATAGATTTACTTGTTTCCCATGGTTCAGAGTTACTGTACAGAGTCAGTGTGCCCCCTCACTGCTTGATATCTTTGCTATCCTGATTATTTTCACATTTAAGTTTCACTTGTTTTAATCAACATAAGATGTTAAATGTTACTGCCCTAGTCTCTAATCATGCTTATAACCATCATTAAAGAAAATTTCATCCATGCTTCTCTATAAGAAAACACATTCAAAAGTACTTCCTAGTAGGTGTTTTCAGCATTATATTAACAAATAACTACAACGATCTTTTGTGTAGTATATTATACTTACAAAGCACGTTGCAACCTCATTTAATCCTCAGAAGAGCAGTACTATTATTATACCCATTTAGGGAAAGAGGCCTAGGAGAGAAAATAACTTGTCCAGCATCACACAGCTAGTAAGTGACTGTCCTGGCATTGAACTCAGATCCCATGATTGCAAATTCCAGGCTATTTTCTCCACACTGATAAAAACAAACAAATCAAGGCACCTGGGTGGCTCAGTCAGTTAAGCGTCTGCCTTCCACTCAGATCATGATCCCAGGGTCCTGGGACAGAGTCCCACATCGGGCTCCTTGCTCAGGAGGGAGCCTGCTTCTCCCTCTGCCTCTGCTCCTCCCTGTTCTCTTTCTTAAATAAATTAATTAAATAAATAAATAATTTTTTTAAAAAATCATCAAAACTAGAAAGATGGTTGGATTTACCATGTGGGTAAAAGAATCCTCACAGAACCAATTAAGAGTAAGAGCAGCCTTCAGGATGGTGATGGAGATGACACTCACCATCCCTGAGAAAGCTCATAACTGGTCACTTTCTCCAGGTGGCTTCTCACCAGCAAGCCCACTTTCAAATTTTTATTGTCATTATCTCTGCCGTTAAATGTAGCATTATGAATGGTATTTTTTACACCATCCATATTGAAAATTTATTTAGTATATTAGAATTTTACTCTCAATGAATTCAGGCATTTTTTTTATTGTATCCTGTAAAGCCATTTGTGAATATCAAACATTTTATTTTTTTAATTTAAATTTTAGGTAGTTAACATATGGTGCAATATTGGTTTCTGGAATATCAAGCATTTTACATTAATTTTTTTAAGTGCTAGAAGTAGTTCAACGCAATACGTATTACTAATGCCTATCGCAAACCCAGCACCAAGGGTTATGAAAATACCAAAGAGGGGCGCCTGTGTGGCTCAGTGGGTTGGGCGACTGCCTTCGGCTCAGGTCATGATCCTGGAGTCCCGGGATGGAGTTCCGCATCGGGCTCCCTGCTCGGCGGGGAGTCTGCTTCTCCCTCTGACCCTCCTCCCTGTCATGCTCTCTGTCTCTCATTCTCTCTCTCTCAAATAAATAAAATCTTTAAAAAAAAAAAAAAGAAAAGAAAATACCAAAGAAATGTGGCAGCATCTGATTCTAAAAAGTTCATATACTAGTGGAGAAGGTAAGATTTAAACACATAAAATTGAAAAACAATACAAGACATTATAAACACTCAAGTGAAAAAAAAAAAAAGGATGAGTTCAAATAATGAGTTCCAGGAAGGGTAATAAAAGTAATCAGATATTCTCAGGAAGCCTCAAGGAGGCAATAGCGCCAAGTAGAAAGTTAATAGTCAGAAACATGAGAATGTTTCTAGCTCACTCCTGTTTGCCAGTTGCTTCTGTCCACTTCTCCTTCCATCTTCCCCTCATACTCCTTGGTATTTTTACTGTCTGCTCTTAGAGATATACGTAGCATGCCTCACACCCATACAGGCTTGGCCCCACTGAGGAGAAATCAAGTTCTTATAATGTGTTGGCCCTGCAGAAATGGTTGCATTTTTTACAGGCAACTTTTATATGCAAAGACTCTTCAATGTTAGATTTCAGACCCTGCAACAAGCTGCTGAAGAGGTATTGGGGCCAGAGAAAATTCCTGGTTCCCCTCAAATTACACCAATAGATAATGGCCTGATCCTATGTACTCATCTGGAGACAAAGCTGGAAAAAAGAAGAAACGTAGAAAATGAACTCTTCTAAAAGTCAATACTGAGATATAATTCCTGGAAACAGATTCTCAACATAAAGCAAATAATCATTTAACTGGAAAAAGAAAACCTAAGCCATCATACTGACTAATTTATTTGCAATGATTGTGAAAAACCTGTCTTTTCTTTGTATCATTACCATTTTATAGATAATATGTGAGAAGATATATGTTAATGGAGCATTTAAGATGAATCTTTTAGTCTCTCAAAAAACATTTGGGAGCAACTTAATTTTAATTTTTATTACTAGGACTTTAATATTTTTCTTTACAAATTGCTCTCCAAAAAAGTATTAGTCTTTCAAAAGTCATGTGAAAGAAAATTAATTTAAAAATTTTTTTTGGCTTGGAATTTATCTAACCCTTTTTTTTTTTAAATTGCTCTCCAAAAATTTTAAGGTAATTTGTATTAATATTTTCATCATGCCTTGCCATAACCTTTTATTTGTTACCTTCTTACCAGATGGGTGGCTTAATTAAAATACTAAGACTACACTAAAAATAAGGAGAAATAGATACATTTGAAGATTTAGGGACTTTCCCATTTATGATGAATATTTGTCTCAGAAGAGGATGAATAGAACTAAAAGTCAGTAAGATCATTAGCAATGCTGGGAAGCAAGCAATGAACTAACTCCTGACTTTGCAAAGGAATACTAGAAACATGTATGAAAAAAATAGGTTTAAGGAAGATGGAGTTTCCAGAATAAGAGGTTCTATGTGGTTGTTTTTAAAAGTAAGAAGTAGGGCGCCTGGGTGGCTCAGTCGTTAAGCGTCTGCCTTCGGCTCAGGTCATGATCCCAGGGTCCTGGGATCGAGTCTCATGTCGGGCTCCCTGCTCTGCGGGAAGCCTGCTTCTCCCTCTCCCACTCCCCCTGCTTGTGTTTCTGCTCTCACTATCTCTCTCTCTCTGTGTCAGGTAAATAAATAAAATCTTTTAAAAAATAAAATAAAATAAAATAAAAGTAAGAAGTAATTTGTGCATTAGGAAGGTGACTATAAAGTAGTGAGGCCAGATGAGTCCTAGTCTGTCACGCATTAAATTCACAGCTAGTCAAAAGGAAGCCAGATTAGAAAATGTAGGAGGGAAATTGGGCCAATTATAACATAATCATTTCTCCCTTTTATTCTTCGGAGAGAGATTAGTGAACTCCATTACACAATTAGTTCCACAGTCACAGTGGGCACTGGGAAGCTACTTCCACAAAGGGGAGGATGTTCTTCTCCATCAGTCCCTCACCCCCACCTCCTGAACACATCTTTCACCTGACAGACAGCTTCATGTGGGCAAAGACTCTAAGGGATGGCCTTCTTCCTGATAAATAAAAAGTCCTCGTTCTGTCATTCCCTGACCTCAACTCCCTGTCAACAAGTTCACACTAAATCATGAATTACTGAAACACCTTACTTTAAACCCTACCAATGGTATCTACATTTTATACAGAGATTACACGAGGGTTAGTGCATTAACCTGAAGGAACACTAACGATCTAATGGTGGAAGACCAGTTGCTAAGACAGATGGGGAGGGGAAATACTTAGAACAAGGCCTCTTCCTTTCTCCCCCCCAGTTTAAATCATAACTACTGGCTCCCTCTGACCCAGCCCTCAGCCATTCTCAGAGTGTCAGCCACATGTAAGCTCTTGCTGGGGTTGACCATACTCTTGCTGCACACATACACTATGTTTTAGATACTGCAGAACCTCTCAGTTACGTCTATTCCCCTGAACTGGAAAGTTGTTGAGAGAGCCTCCTTGCGATGGTCCAGTGCACCAAGACAACTCTGGAATCTAAATGGGTTGAATGCCTTGCCCAAGGACGTAGAAAGGAAAATGGAATACCCAGTCAGGTTCTCTTTCAACTGTATTATACTATGTATCTAGAGCAAGGTTGGCAAATATGTCACTTGACCCTAAACTCTCCCATCCATGCCAACCATCTCTAATCTGTGCACAGGTTTGTCCTGTAACTAGTGCCTGTGTGTGTGAAGACTCAGAATTCTTCTCAGCACAGTGCTCCACAAAATCACTACTAATCCACTGGGGTTGGCTCATACAATAGGAATTTAATTCAACTGGAGTTAAATGCCTAACAGGGGCTGGTAAGGCAACCCAGAGATACACAAAAGCAGGAAGCTACTACTGTGTCCTACCACCATCTCCCACCCCACACCACCACCCTTCTCCTGGCCCTGAGCTGGACGGAGAAAAGGAGGCAGGTGGTTTTACAGACCTCAGGAGTCTGGGCTGCTTGGTGGGACCTATAGCCATAATGGGATCTGGGACCATGGAATAGGGGCTACAGGATGAAGGTGGAGCCATGGATGGAATGCAGCCACTGCCCAGAGATGCCAACAGCAGAAGGAACAAGGAAATGCGCTGGTCTCCCCTCTCCTCCATCTTCCAGTTTCCCCTCCAATAGTGCTTCCCATTGGCCAAAACCAACCAAAAGCCAGTTGACAAAGATGCCTAGGAACACAACTGGAGAAGGGTGGGAAATGGATTTGAGAGCAAGCTGATCAGCAAAGCAGCCTCCTGCATGTGTGGTGTTATATGTTTTAGCAGGTTTCTTTAATCCATAGCATATATTGTTATTTCCGACTACAACATGTAAACACATTTTTAATAGAAAAATTTTAAAGTCAAATCAGTCCTACTACTATTACCTAATAGATAATCATTGTAATCAATTGATACATGATTCCAGCATATTTTTAAACACATGTTGAAATAAATTATTTAAATGTTACATAAACTTATGCTATATACATAATTGGGACTTTTTTACTTCATCAGTATGTTTCCCTTTGATTAAATATCTTGCAAACTATGATTTGTAACAACTATATAATTTATTGTAGGATAATGTGGAATACCATAATTTATTTTATCATTCTTCAAATTAGTGAGCATTACATATGGCTATGTGAACCATATGGAAAACATGTTAGCTAAAATGATCACTAGTCTACATTTTTTATTTTAAATGTTTGAGTCATGAGAGAGAGAAATCTAATGAAGTCTGTCAACAGAAAATCTGGAGATAAATTAGATCTAAAAAAAGAATGTAAGTTGTATAGGTAGAGACTTTACAATTCCTCTTTATTTTTGTTTTAATTTCTATGTTGTCACTTTTAGTAAAGAAAGCAATAATAAACATAATGTGTTATTTTTATTGCCCTATTATCTTATGCCCAGATCATCGTTTGCTTCAGAATTCTCTTTTTCTATACAGAATATCATCTAGAAACACTTAATTTAATTCTTTTTAATTGCCAGTTAATAGCCTGTACTGTCCCCAACAATAGAATTACCATAATTTATTATCAGTAAATGATGGGTGCCTGTCTAGAGAAGAGCAAGGGCCGTGAATCTAATTGCTGCAATTAGACCCTAAGCAACCACTTACGGTTCATATCCCAATTCAAATGGAAAAAACATCTGTTTAGAGGCTAAGATTTATGGGGGTTTTTTGTGGTGTTTTGCTTTGTTTTTTGTTTTTTAATGTGGAACTCTTTCTACCTGACCTCTAGGGTCTATTCTCCTCCACCCCTCCCCTGCCAAAGGCCTGGAGAAGACAGAGGATGAGACACCAAGGACAGTCACTTGGCTGCTCTTTTGGTTGACTGATCTTTTCTTCAAATCTCTTCTCATTTTGCGTCTTTCTGATATGAGTCACCACCTGCTGGGGACAAGGAACCAACATGCTTTATAGTGGCATCAACAAGGCCCAGAGTGTGGTTGCTGCGTTAGGAACTCAATGGCAGTAACTTCCCACACAACATGTACTTGCCAGGGCCTGGGTAAAATATCCTCGCCGACTAGTCTCACAGAAGGATTCTCTGGCTTAGAAATAAAGGTCACAGGCTGTAGAATTTTCAGCCAATGAATAATAGAGTCACACATTAGCCTCCAAACCACAGAGCAAAGCCCTGAGCTAGCAGGTGTGGCATAATCTTAGGGCTAACTTCTATGTGCTCTTTAAAGTCTTATTTGTCCTCAGTTCAGATGCCACTTCTGCCAAGAAATCTTCTTTGACTGTCCCCAGGGGAGGGGGCAGAGGCCCCTTTTGTGTACTCCTTGTGCTTCCTCTAGCTTTCTCTCATCACACTGCAGTGATCGTTCATTTAGACATATCTAGACTACAAGCTCCTCGATGTTACAATTTATAGATTACTTAGCTTTGCAGCCCCAGAGCACAATATAATGCTTGACATATAATTGGTGTTCAATAAAATATTTGTTGTATTAATGAATATTATCTCCCAGATAAAGATGTTACCTGTTTATTATTGAATGTTCCAACTCCTTGAACCTAGGGACCACCTGAATTTTAAATTTAAATTTCTGCTCTTAGAAAAACTCTTTTGCCTACAGAGTGTCATATCTAGATAGCATTGAATTCACTCTCCCCAGCAGGAACCATGAGATCATTCTCTGAGCCCTCTACCAGTTTACTCTTCAGATTCCGTCTCCACACTATCTGGATTTCAGGGTCTTAATTTATAGTCTTTGCTATTGGGTTAGATTTTGTAGGAATATTTCTAAGTAAAGGTTGAAATTTCTTTCACAATGACCTATTAGGATTGACTTCCACTTCAGTGGAGAAAAAAAAATGCATTATACAATGGAAACCATTTGTTTTCCCTATTCAGCTGTTTTTGGTGCTAGCTTGAGTGAGCTTAGAGTTGGATAATTTGTTACTATGTAGAAATTACCCCCAAAACTTAGTGGCTTAAAACAATAAACATTTATTATCTCACACCATTTCAAGGGGCGAGAATCCAGGAAGAGCTTAGCTGGGTGGTTCTGGCTCAGAGTCTCTCACCAAGTTGCAGTTAAACTGTCCTCCGAGGCAACAGTCATCTCGGCAGGAGTCGGAGCATCTACTTCCAAAGTAGCTCACTCACACACCTGGAAGACTGGTGCCGGCTGTTGGCAGGGGGCCTCATCTCCTCTCCATGTGGACCTCTCCACAGAGTTGCTTAAGTATCCTCCCAAGATGGCAGCTGGCTACCCCAGAGAAAGTGATCCAAGAGAGAGCAGGGAGGAACCCTATAATGCCTTTATGTTCCTATGCCATGCATTGTCATTTCCACCATATTCCATTTGTGAAAAGTGGGTTACTAAGCTCAACCACACTCAAAGGGAGGGAACTAGGTTCCATCTTTTGAAATATCAGAGAATTTGTGGCCATATTTTTAAGCCCCCAAGGTAGTTATCAGATATATAGTTCAGAATGTTTAAATATGCACAAGACTAGGCATTCGTATGTGCATTTGTGTAGGTTTTCCTTTAACTTCTTTTAAAATTCATTTTGACAATTAACAATTTGTAACAGGTGGCAGTAATTGAAGAAGGTGCACACTTTCAATATCAATCCTCAGTTTCCGTGCTTTTCTTTCAGGTCCAGGAAAAAAACTGTTCCTGACATTTATATCTGCAACCTGGCTGTGGCTGATCTGGTTCACATCATTGGAATGCCTTTTCTTATTCATCAGTGGGCCCGGGGAGGAGAATGGGTGTTTGGGGGGCCCCTCTGCACCATTATCACATCCCTGGATACCTGTAACCAGTTTGCCTGTAGTGCTATCATGACTGTGATGAGTGTGGACAGGTAAGTGAAGAAACTTTGAAATAGCTTAACATAATTCAGAAGTGTCTGTGCTTCCCCACTGTCATCCCAATTTAAGCAACATGGGTGCTAGTTTGTAACAACCACGTTCCTCTTCCTTTGCTTGTTTCATTGTAGGACTTAAAAATCTTTTTTCCAACTTTCATAGAAATATATATTTTTAATGGAAAACTTAAAACACTAAAATCTCCTTTTTGCAAATCATTCTTTTTAACTTCAGTTTTATTTATAATTCACTGCAAGATAAAAATATCTTGAAATCATGAAATGTTGGAAACCAGAATGAGTGCATCATTCTTGCAATAAGGAAGCTGAGGTCCCAAGAAGTGAGGGGCTTTTCTGAAGGCGCATGGTGAGTCAGTGGCAGAGCTGAGAACTGAAGTAGGTCTCCTCACTCTGTCCAGGGCTATTTCTGGTATGTTCAATGTCTCACTGGGATGTTCAATGTCTCACAGACTCCTGTTATCACCTAGCAGCTTGAAGGAATCTGGGGAATAGATTTGGGCTCCTGAATAGTTATGAAGAGATGTTCCAGTACCAGGAAGACCGTATTTTACGTCTTTTACACCCCTTGTTATGACTGGTTAATGCAAATGCTGCCATTTTACATCATTAGAAGTGCTTTCGACTCTGACCTGGAATGTGCCAGAACCATATTCACCAACAATGTAAACTAATGTTATTAGAGGAGATGATAGTGATGATGGGTACTTGTGGAGCAAGTGAGTGGTGGAGCCCAGTTCAGACCCAGGCTGTCTCTAGAGAGGGCAGGTTGCTCATAACTACCTCCTTATCTGGCCTCTGTAGGAAGCAGGCAAGCTAGGATGTCCCTGCATCATCCAGATGCTAGGACCTCCAGACTAGGTCTTAGCAGCATTCCCCAAATAGAAACAAGCCCTAAAGACACAGTAATATGCATAACAGGAATTTTCTCAGAGAACAACCCACTTAAAATCTCCATCCATCTTCCCATCCCTACCCTAAGTTAGCACACTTGACTTCCCCCTTGCTCTGATCTACTTTATCTTTCTCCCTTGCTGCCAATATATCACATAGTTTAATTTACTTTGTGTGTGGTTGTATGTGTATACTGTTTATTGTTCAGCTTCCCCTGCCCCTCAAATGTAAATTCCACAAAGGCAGGGTCTTTGATCACTAATATGTCCCAAGTATCTGCATGACCCTGCCTGGCCAGGGGTGCTCAAAAAATATTGATGAATGAATGACTGTCAGTCTTGAGGACTATGTTAAATTTCCCTGGGTCCATCCGGGACTCCTTCCTGAGCTCTGCCTCTTTAGCCTTCCACATCTGCCTTTGGGGTGGGGGAGTGATGAGCAGTTTTTCAAATGAATAAAAAAAGGAATAGCGAGGTTCAAAGAAATCATTCACTGAATCATTATTATTCAGACATGAATAATGATGGTGATGTTTAATGCATTTTTTATAACCTGTTGCCTTCCTGTAAAAGAATTCTCGAAATACAGAGTGTGCTTCTCAATTTATAATTAACACCACATTTTAAAATCAATGTACTATGTAGGCCTGGTTAGTTCAGCTGAAGCCAGCTAATGCTGACACAGGGCAGGCCCACTGCAAGAAAGCAACGTACAGTTAGGTCCTAACCAATCGTAATCCCATTCTCAGAGATAAGAAAAGCTTCTTCATACCCTGTACCCTGAAGGCAGGAGAGTATTGGCTTTTTCTTTAAAGAAGGGAAATCATACCTCTTCTGTAAACCTCTCACTGCAAATAAAGAGAACGGACATTGTCTGCGTTGGAACAGACCAACTGTACACATTTCCTAAGGCTCACAGGTTCTTTTCTTTGAGGGTGTTTGTGTATGTGCATGTGTGTCTTATACACCTGAATGTCATTTTTTTTAAATTTAATGGACACAGTGTGCTAAAATTTTACTTTAGAATTAAGACACTCAGGCCCTTATCCTTCTCTTGCCCTCCCTCTAGAGGATCACATGACCAAAGAAAAATGAAGATTCTATAAAACTGAACTTTTTCCTCTTCAGCATTTCTTAAAGTTCCAACTGTACTAAATGCATAAAACTTCAACAATATCTGCAATTTTGTAAAAAGAAATGGAGTTTTCTTTGCAAGGCCATAAACATGACATTGGTCATGTCCGTGCCATCAGTAAGCCTTATTATTTATACATTAAGTCATTTTAATTGCCAATTCAACAGAGCATAAATTTTAAGTGTTTCTAATAATTTTCATCCTTCTTTCTCTGATTAGTAATAACTACAAGTATGTGTAATATTTCAGTAGTGGGTGCCTACCTCCAAATCAACACCAAAAAATTATGTAAACACCCAAAATATTAAAAACATATACCTCCAGATGAAAGCTGCCTAGACTACTTTTGTAAATAAATTCTCTAGAACATCAGAAGTCAGTAAGTAGAAGCCAAATTCCCTATTCATTCATTCATTCATTCAACAAATATTTGAGTATGACCATAGGCCAGGAACTATGCTGGATACAGGAGATAAAAGAACATTAAACTAATAGTCAAGGTTTCTGCCTTTGTGGGGTTTTCACTCCTGAGATGTAGACAGACATTAAGTGAAAAGTCACACAGGTGAATGTGTATTGCCACACAATGATACATATTAGGAAGGAAAAGGAGAGTTCCCCTACGATCTGCATGTGTAGTCATGAGCCCTTGTATAGAGTGAGTGGTCAGGGGAAGCTTCCCTGAGACACAGACTGTTAGATAGAAACTCAAAGGAAGAGCAGGAGGAATTAGAGGGAGATTCTGCCAGGCAGGTAGAACAGCATGCACCTGGCCCCAAAAGGGAAAGGAGCTTGAAGGAAGGCCAGAGAAAGACTGACACAAGCTACAGCCTAAGTGACAGGCAGGGCCAGGTGGAGAAAGACTTTGCAAAAGCAATGGTAAGAATTTTGAATTTTATCCAAAAGGCGATGGAAAACCGGTGAGGGGTTTTCAGCTGGGGGAAGGAGGATGTTGGGGTGAGGATATAATCAGAGAAGATTCGCTAATCTATTGATGCCATGACTCCATCATCCTTTAATCCCAGACAGAATGATGGCTGGGCGGCTGTGCAATCACTACCCCATCCCCTTCCCCAGCAGGGGCAGGAGGGGTGGGGAGGGGTCCTTCCCTCCTTAGCCACAGGTGATGAAAGTGCAGTATTCAGGAGGAGGAGCAGCTGGGGTGCCCTGGGCTGCAAGAATCTCCCTGCGTGCCAAAGGGTCCCTTAACTAAGTTTTCCCTTAAAAAGTCCTGCCTCTTATGCAAAATTGAAAGAACAGGGGATAGGAAATTTTATATTTTTATAAATCTTCCTTAAGTAGCTCTACAAAAATTCAATGACCATCAAAACATATTTTACATTAATTTAATGTCTGCAAACGCTGCCTTCCAACACCCGCACCTCCAGCGAAAGTGCGCTTTCACAAATACTCTTCCTTCTGGGTCTAGGCTCTTTAGCTTTCAGTTGGCTCTGAAAAATTCTTCTTGGATTTTCTAGAGAACCAAATATATTTGGTATGTCAGGACTTCAAGTTTAATTAATGATTATCCTTTTTTTCTGAATCAGAAATAGAATAAAGAGAAGAAAGAAAACCCCTCTCCCTATGAAATTAGCCCATTTCCCCTCTCTGGCCTCCAGCCTGAGTTCCCTGAGGAATTTGCATTGTCTGTACTAGTCACGTTTGTGTATCCTCACTGTGATTTCTGTGAACTGAACCTCCAGGAACCTGGGACCCCCACTGGAAAGCCATCTGGGCAAAATGTCTGTCCCGGTGGGCCAGAGCCTCATCCTGCCAGCAGACTCTCCTACCAGCCAGAGCATTCGCCTCCTTCCTGCCTCCATGGCAGTAAATCCTACTGGAAAGAGAGCCTCTCCCTCCTGGAGGAAACCCCAACTCAGAGACCACGTTTTCCAGAGCCTAGCCTATATAGGAAGCACGTTTGTAAAGAGAGAGTTTGCACAGGGCTGAATTTCACCATTAGCAGTGTGTTCATGGAAATGACAGCTATTTCAGTGAGTGGTTTATTCAGACTTGCAGGATCAAGAGTTGTTTTCTCTGCAGGTACCAGCCAGCTCTTAAAAAATATAACTTTCTTTTACCCTGATGGAGGTGTGCTTCAGGGAGGATAATAATACTAATAATTTACTCTTGTCATGAACCTTTCATCCTTGGAGCTCAGTGCTTTTATTGATTGTTCCCAAACCCTTTTTAACTGGCTTTGCAGGTACTTGGCTCTCGTCCAACCATTTCGACTTACAAGTTGGAGAACGAGGTACAAGACCATCCGCATCAATTTGGGCCTTTGGGCAGCTTCCTTCATTCTGGCTTTGCCTGTCTGGGTCTACTCGAAGGTCATCAAATTTAAAGACGGCGTGGAGAGTTGTGCTTTTGATTTAACATCCCCTGACGATGTACTCCGGTAGGTTGTTAAAACTTAAGAAAAATAGAGTTGAATTAAGTTGTGAAGTG
This sequence comes from Neomonachus schauinslandi, assembly GCF_002201575.2. Classification (NCBI taxonomy): domain Eukaryota; kingdom Metazoa; phylum Chordata; class Mammalia; order Carnivora; family Phocidae; genus Neomonachus; species Neomonachus schauinslandi. The sequence goes on from NC_058410.1 coordinate 60,065,534, forward strand.
CTTCATCCTCCTTGTCAACATGTGAGCAGCCGCGTAGAGTGTCCTTGGGGATCCTCTAAGGGGCAGTCTCCCACTTACTTTTCTGCTTTCCACAATCAGGTTGGTAGCTTGATTTTAAGAGGAGGGTAACCTTTAGAAAAAGATTTGGAGTTTAATTATGTAGCCTCAATGGACACAAATATATTTAAATATGGATTTTAAAGATCCATGGCAACCAGACACAGCAGGAATGCAAAAATCAAGGGAGGGGCAAAATTTCCGAAATTGTCTAGGAGTTACTGAGACTCAGACCTCATTGGTATGCCACTGGAGTGTGGTTGAATGGTGTCCCCCCATATTCAAGTCCTAATCCTCAGTACCTGTGAATGTGACCTTATTTAGAAATAGGGTCTTTGCAGACATCATCAAGTTAAACGAGGTCCTGCTGGATTAGAGCCGGCCCCCAATCCAGGGATTGGTGTCCTCATGAGGAGAGCAAGATTTGAAGGGACACACAGGGAGAAAGCCTGTGAAGACAGAGGCAGGGAATGGGGTGATGCATCTACAAGCAAAGTAACAGCAAGGTTTTGCCAGAAACCAGCAGAGGCGAGGAGAAAGGCATGGAGCAGATTCTCCCTCAGAGCATCCGAAAGGAGCCAACCCTGCCAACAACCTTATTTTCAGACTTCTATCACCAGAATGGACACAATAAATTTCTGTTGTTTCAAGCCATCGGGTTTGTGGTATTTTGTTACAGCAGCTCTCAGTAACTAATACAGAAGCCAACACAGGGATTTCTCACATTTTAATTTGGAAGGAAAAATTAAGTCAAAAATTCTATTTGAAATCTTGAACACAGCATTGAAGTCCATGACTAAAATTTTTTGATGGCCTACGAAGGGCCATGTATTGTGCTAGGTGCTTTTTGCATACATTATCTCAAGTCAATCTGGAAGATTCCTTTTTCCCATCCACCACTTGTTAAATAGATGAGTCATTTCTGCATCATGTAGTCACAGCCCAAGAGGGATGGAGGTAGAGGCCCTTGCAAGGCTACAAATCCAGTAATGAAAATCTCCAGAGGACCGCAACATCAGTAGGATTAATTGTTTATTCATTATTTCTCCCACCAGCACTGGCTGCACTCACAGATAAAAACCAGTTGCCAATCTAAAGGTGAAATGATATTTAATCACTGGTGGCCGATGCATTAATATGGACCCCAATGTATCTTAAAGAGGAGCCCAACCTGAGATGACTAGAACTTCAGCCTGTGTCAAAGAAATAACAATGCTTCACTGTTTTGCACCAGCATCTGCTTCTGCTATTTTTGGTTGGTTATCATAAAGGATATTCTGAGGTTCTAGCCTCTGTTGATCTTCCCAGAATTAAGTTCTCCTGGGGAACTGAGACTGGAACCACTGTGTGGCTTTCAGAGTCCCTCTAGTCCCAGGTGCTCTCTCTTCCTGCCACCCTGTCCACACCCACCCAACGTGGGCTGCCTTCTTCCACCAACGCCAAGGTTCTTCCAGGAAGGAAGACACCTGGCGTCTGTGCAGAAATGGAGTTGGCTTACCTGAGAATTTCCCCTGGGGGAGCACCAAGGAAAAGATGGGCTCATTTCACAACAGGCCCTTTGAAAGGCCATCTGGAGCATTGATTACAAGTGTGGGTTGTGCAGCTCAACTGTCTGTCTGGGTTCAAATCCCACTTCTGCTCATTACTAGCTGGATAACCGTGGGCAAGCCACTTAACCCCACTGTGCCTTAGTTTGTTCTTCTGTAACATGAGAATATTAATGGCAATTGTACTCATGGGGTTGCAGAGATTCAGTGGACTGAAGTATGTAAAGTACTCAGATCAGTGCCTATTATATAATAAATGCTACCTGCTATTCCATATTGTTGTTAATAACACTAAAAGATAATGGTAATACATATCTCACCTGTTCATACTCAGTAGCCTCAGGCTTGGCTAGAGAAGAGATAAGCACTGTTGCTAGCAAACAATGAAGAGCAAGACTTTTTTTTTTTTTTGCAGTTTCTTTTATTTTTTTTCTTTCAAGATTTTATTTAAATTTAAGTTAGTTAACATATAATGTAGTATTAGTTTCAGGGCTAGAATTTAGTGATTCATTACTTGCATAATAACACCCAGTGTTCATTACATCAAGTGCCCTCCTTAATGCCCATCACCCAGTTACTCCATCCCTCCACCCACCTCCCCTCCAGCAACCCTCAGTTTGTTCCCTATAGTTAAGAGTCTCTTATGGTTTGCCCCCCTCTCTGTTTTTATCTTATTTTATTTTTCTCTATGTAAAAGCAGCAAAGATCCTTAACTTTTCCAAGAACTTTTATCCTGGGCCCTGAAAAATTAGAGAATCATGCCTCATAAACTGTAAAAGTTCCTGGCATTGTGAATATGATAGTCATGTCTTCTCTCTCTCTCTCATTTTACAGGTATACACTTTATTTGACGATAACAACTTTTTTTTTCCCTTTGCCTTTGATTTTGGTGTGCTATATTTTAATTTTATGCTATACTTGGGAGATGTATCAACAGAATAAGGATGCCAGATGGTAAGTGCTTACCCTATCTTGCTTTATTTGTTGAAAGAACAATTCAGAGATCCTAAGACATCTACAACAGAATTTTAAACAACAATCACTTGAAACATACCACATTTAGACATATGGGCATTAATGTCTACATGAGCAATTTGTGAAAACAGGACATGTTCTGAAGCAGCTATTTGAGGATCTCTCAGTGATAAATGTTGCAATCACTGATGTAACGGTTTCATAAAAATGTAAACAGAACTCAAGATACTATTTAAAGAATACTTTTATATTTGTCATCAATAATGTTATTTAAATGTTTTATTTGTACACTTTACAGAGTTGTGTACATATGTAAATATCTTAGATGCCATGTATAACTTTCTAATTTTTGTGTTTTAAATTTTTAATTTGGAGGATAGGGATCTCATTAATATTTGTATACTTAGGACAAGATTGATTAGGACTAAATAAAACCGGAGACTTACCCTACGACAATAGACTTGGGAAGAACCTTTAAAGATATTTGTCTCTAAAACTCTATGAATAAATCTAAATTATTTTCTAGGGGGGGCCTTGGTGGCTAAGTCAGTTAAGCATCCGACTCTTGACTTTGGCTCAGCTCATGGTCTCAGGGTCCTGAGATGGAACCCTGCCTATGCTCCACACTCAGTTGAGGGGTAGGGGGTTGGGAAGGGTCTGCTGAGGATTCTCTCCCTCTCCCTCTCTGTCCCTCCCTCCCGTGTGCACATCCTGTTTCTCTCTACACATAAATAAATAAATCTTTTTAAAAAATTATTTTCTAGGGGCGCCTGGGTGGCTCAGTCGTTAAGCATCTGCCTTCGGCTCAGGTCATGATCCCAGGGTCCTGGGATCAAGCCCCGCATCGGGCTCCCTGCTCCGCAGGAAGCCTGCTTCTCCCTCTCCTTGTGTTCCCTCTAGTTGTGCTCCCTCTCTTGCTGTGTTTCTCTCCATCAAATAAATAAATAAAATCTTTAAAAATAAAAAATAAAAAAATTATTTTCTACTTGAAATTATCCATACCAAGTTGTTTAAGTGAGTGAGTCAGTGAATACATAATATGTTGGATTTTAAAAATATTAATAAAATTTGTCCTTACAACAAATTACTGTATTTGCTTTGGACAGACAAGATCACTAGATTTCCCACACATAACCCCCTCTTAATTAATCCCCTCTTAATCCCCTTCACCTATTTCAACCATCCCCCCACCCACATCCCCTCTGCCAACCACTAGTTTCTTCTCTATTTTTAAGAGTCTGTTTTTTTATTTGTCTCTTTTTTTGCTTGCTTCATTTGTTTTGTTTCTTCCACATATGTGTGAAATCATATGGTACTTGTCTTTGTCTGACTGACTTAATTCCCTCAGCATTATACTCTCTGGCTCAATCCATGTTGTTGCAAATGGCAAGATTTTATTCTTTTTTATGGCTGAGTAATATTCCATCATATGTATATATCACACATTCTTTATTGTTGTCTATCAATGGATACTGCAGTTGCTTCCATATCTTGGCTATTGTAAATAATGCTGCAATAAACACAGGGTTACATATATCTTTTTCAAATTAGTGTTTTTGTATTTTTTGGGGTAAATACCCAGTGGTGCATTACTGGATCATATGGTAATTCTATTTTTAATTTTTTAAGGAACCTCCATACTCTTTCCACAGTGGCTGCACCAGTTTGCATTCCCTCCAACAGTGCAAGAGTGTTCCTCTTTCTCCACAACCTCACCAACACCTGTTTTTTCTTTTTTTTTATTTTAGCCATTCTGATATGTATGAGGTAGTATCTCATTGTGGTTTTGAAATGCACTTCCCTGATGATGAGTGATGTTGAGCATCTTTTCATGTCTGTTGACCATCTGTATGTCTTCTGTGGAGAAATATCTGTTCCTATCTTCTGCCCATTTTTGAACTGGAGTATTTGGTTTTTTGGTGGTGAGTTGTGTAAGTACTTTATATATTTTGGGTACTAACCCTTTATCAGGTATGTCATTTGCAAATACCTTCTCCCATTTAATAGGTTGTCTTTTTGTTTTGTTGATAGTTTCCTTCGTTGTGAAGAAGCTTTTTATTTTAATGTAGTCCCAATAGTTTATTTTTGCTTTTGTTTCCCCTGCCTCAGAAGACCTATCTAGAAAAATGTTGCCATGGCTGATGTCAGAGAAATTACTGCGTGTGCTCTCTTCTGGGATTTTTATGGATTCAGGTCTCACATTTAGGTCCTTCATCCATTCTGAGTTTATTTTTGCTCCTGGTATGAGAAAGTGGTCCAGATTCATTCCTTTGTATGTAGTTGTCCAGTTTCCCAACACCATTTGTTGAAGAGAATGTCTTTTTCCCATTGCACATTCTTGCCTCTTTTGTCAAAGATTAATTGACCATATATGTAATTGTGGGTTTATTTTTGGGCACTCTATTCTGTTCCATTGATGTATGTGTCTATTTTTTGTGCCAGTACGAGACTGTTTTGATTACTACATCTCTGTAGTATGTCTTGAAATCTGGAATTGATACCTCCAGGATTGTTCTTCTTTTTCTAAGATTGCTTTGGCTATTCAGGGCCTTTTGTGTTTCCATACAAATTTTAGGATTATTTGTCCTAGTTTTGTGAAAAAAATGCTGTTGGTATCTTGATAGGGACTGCATTAAATCTGTAGATTGCTTTGGGTAGTATGGACATTTTAACAATATTTGTTTTCCCATTCCATGAGCATGAAATATCTTTCCATCTGTTTGTCATATTTTCAATTTCTTTCATCAGTGTTTTATTGTTTTCAGAGTACAGATCTTTTACCTGCTTGGTTAAGTTTATTCCTAGGCATTTTATTAATTTTGCTGCAGTTGTAAATGGGATTGTTACCTTAATTTCTCTTTCTAGCTACTCATTACTAGTGTATACCGATGCAATAGATTTCTGTATATTTATTTGTATCCCACGACCTTACTAAATTCACTTATCAGTTCTAGTAGATATTTTTAGTGGAGTCTTCAGGGTTTTCTAAATATAGTATCATGTATCTGCATAATAGTGAAAGTTTTACTTCTTTTCAATTTAGATGTCTTTTATTTCTCTTTGCTGTCTGATTGCTGTGGCTAAGAATTCCAGTACTATGTTGAATAAAAGTAGTGAAAGAGAACATCCTTGCCATGTTCCTGATCTTAGGGGGGAAGCTCTCAGTTTTCCTCACTGATGTTAGCTTTGGGTTTTTCATATATGGCCTTTATGATGTTGAGGGACCCTCCCTCTAAACTATTTTGTTGAGGGTTTTTATCATGAATGGGTGTTGTACTTTGCAAAATGCTTTTCCTACATCTTCTGAAATGGTCATATGGTTTTTATCCTTTCTCTTATTAATATGATGTATCATATTGATTGATTTGTGAATATTGAACCACCTTGCATCCCAGGAATAATCCCACTTAATTGTGGTGAATGATTTTAATGTATTGTTGGAGTCAGTTTGCTAATTTTTGTTGAGGATTTTTGCATCTATGTTCATCAGAGATATTGACCTACAGTTCTCTTTTTTTTTGTAGTGTCTCTATCTGGTTTTGGTATCAGGGTAATGCTGACCTCAGAGAATGAATCTGGAAGCTTTCCTTCCTCTTCTATTTTTTGGAATAGGTTGAGAATAGGTATTAGCTCTTCTTTAAATGTTTGGCACAATTCACCTGTGAAGCCATCTGGTCTGGACTTTTGTTTGTTGGGAGTTTTTTGATACTAATTCAGTTTCATTGCTGGTAATCAGTCCATTCAAATTTTCTATTTCTTCCTGATTAAGTTTTGAGAAATTATATGTTTCTAGGAATTTATTCATTTCTTATAGATTGTCTAATTTGTTGGCATATATAATTTTTCATAATATTTTCTTATGATCCTTTCCATTTCTGTAGTGTTGGTTGTTATTTCTTCTCTTTCTGATTTTACTTGAGTCCTTTTTTTTAAAAATGAGTCTAGCTAACATTTTATCAATTTTGTTGATCTCCACAGAACCAGTTCCTGGTTTCATTGATCTGTTCTATTGTGGTTTTTTGTTTCTATTTCATTTATTCTGCTCTAATATTTACTCTTTCTTTCCTTCTATTGATTTTGGGTTTTGTTTGTTCTTGTTTTAGCTCTTTATATATAAAAGTAGGATGTTTATTTGAGGGTTTTTTTTTTTTTTTTTTTTGCTTATTGAGGTAAGCCTGTATTGCTATAAACTTCCCTCAGAGAACAGCTTTTACTGCATCCCAAGGATTTGGGACCATTATGTTATCATTTTCATTTGTGTCCATATTTTTTTATTTCCTCTTTGATTTCTTGATTGACTCACTCATTATTTAGTAGCATGTTATTTAACGTCCATGTATTTGTGTTCTTTCTAGATTTTTTCTTGTGGTTGATTTCTAGTTTCATCGCATATGGTCAGAAAAGCATGCATGATATGACTTTGATCTTCTTTAATTTGTTAAGACTTGTTTTGTGGCCTAACATGTGATCTCTTCTGGAGAATGTTCCATGTGCACTTGAAAGAATGTGTATTCCACTCTTTTAAAATGGAATGTTCTGAATACATCTGTTGGGTCTGTCTGGTCCAATGTATCAAAGCTACTGTTTCCTTGTTGATTTTCTATCTGATCTATCCATTGATATAAGTGGAGTGTTAAAGTCCCCTACTATTAGTTTATCACTATCAATTACTTCCTTCATTTTTGTTTATAGCTGCTTTATGTATTGGGGTGTTCCCATATTGGTTCCATAAATATTTACAATTGTAATATGTTCTTGTTGGATTGTTCCCTATATGACTATGTAGTATCCTTTGTCTCTTGTATGGTCTCTTTTTTTTAAGTCTATTTTGTCCAATATAAGTAATGCTACCCCAGCTTTTTCTTTACTTCCATTTGCATGATAAATGTTTTCTATCCCTTCACTTTCAAATTGCATGTGTCTTTAGAAATGAAATGAGTCTCTGGTATGCAACATATAGATGGGTCTTACTTGTTTATCCATTCAGTCACCCTATCTTTGGAGCATTTAGTCCGTTTACATTAAAAGTAATTATTGATAGGTATGTACTTATTGTCATTTTTTAAATTATTTTATGGTTGTTTTTGTAGTTCTTCTTTGTTCCTTTCTTCTCTTACCCTCTTCTCTCATGGTTTGATGGCTTTCTTTGGTGATATACCTGGATTCTTCTCTTTATATTTTGCATATCTATTACTGGTTTTTGATTTGTGGTCATCATTATGTTATATATAACATTTTATGCATATAGCAGTCTGTATTAAGTTGATGGTCTCTCAAGTTTGAACCCTAGATCTAAAAGCACTAAATTTTTACTTCCTTACCCCCAATATTTTAGGTATATGGTGTTAAACTTTACATCCTTTTATTTTGTGAATTCCCAGGCTGATTTTTATAGATATACTTATTTTTTCTGCTTTTGTGCTTTCTACTTTTCTTACTCCTGCTTATGGTCTTTCCTTTCCACTCAGAGAATCCCCTTTAATATTTCCTGTGAGGTTGGTTTAGAGGTGATGAATTTCTTTAACTTTTATTTATCTAGGGAACTCTTTATCTCTCCTTCTATTCTGAATGATAGCCTTGCTTAATAGAGCATTTTTGTTTGCAGGGTTTTTTTTTTTTTTTTTTCTTTCAGCATTTTGACTATATCGTGACACTCTCTTCTTGCCTGCAAAATCAACTCAAAGTCTTATGGGGTTTCCCTTATATGTAAATGTTTTCTTTTCTCTTGCTGCTTTTAAAATTCTCACTTTATCACTGTTTTTTGCCATTCTAATTATTATGTGTCTTGCTGTGTATCTCCTTGGGTTGGTTTTATTGGGAGCTCTCTGTGCCTCCTGGATCTGGAAGTCTTTTTCCTTCCTCCAATTAGGGAAGTTTTCAGCTATTATTTCTTCAAATAAATTTTCTGCCCCCTTTTCTCTCTCTTCTCCTTCTGGAATCCCTGTGATGCAAATATTATTATGCTTGATTGTGTTGCTGAGTTCTCTTAATCTATTCTCATTTTTTATTTTATTTTTTCTCTCCTGTTCAGCTTGATTGCTTTCCATTATTCTGTCTTCTAGGTCGCTGATCCATTCTTCTGGTTCCTCTGTTTTACTATTTTGTGCTCACTTTGCCAGCACACATACCTCTATTCTACTATTAATTCCCCCTAGTGTATTTTTACTTTCAGTAATTTCTCAAGTCCAGTGAGTATCTTTATGACCACTACCTTAAATTCTCTATCAGGCATATTGCTCATCTCCATTTCATTGGCTCTCTTGCTGTGATTTTGTCCTGTTCTTTCATTTGGGGCCCATTCCTCTGATCCTCACCTTATCTAACTCTGTGTCTGTTTCTATGTGTTAAGAAAGTCAGCTACATCTTCTGCTCTTGAAAGTAGTGGCCTTATGAAGAAGAGGTCCTATAGTGCTCTGCAGTGCAATGTTCCCTGTTCACCAGAACCTGGCACTTCAGGGGTGTCTCCTATATGTGTTGCATGTGCCTTACTATTATGGCTGAACTGCATTTGCTTTCGGTCCAGTCATCTGCAATGGCTCTCTCTGCCTGCTGTGGGCAGGGTTTGGTTCCTGTGTTGTTAACAGATCAGTATAGCACTGCCTTGGGCTTGAGTTGGGTCAAACCAGGCATCTGCCAGAGTTGCAGTCACATTGAACTGGAGGGCACTCTCCCTGTGTTGTCCCCTGAGAAGCTTTCATTGGTGGGTGGGGCCTGCAGTCAGACCAGAGATGTCTGCCCCCAGCCCACTGCTGGGGCCACAGTGGAACTTGTGTGTGTGGTTATCTTCCCCTTTCCCCAGGGCAGGAGTCACTTTGTAGTGCTGCTGGCCACTGTCAGTGCTGTTTGCACACTGCCAAGCTTGTGGCAGTGTTTTGAATGGGCTCCAGCCAAAAGTATATTGGAGAAGGCAGATCCGCAGCATGTGGGGTTGGGTCACGCAGGGTTAGCAAAATTTGCATAGATCTGCTCTGGGAGAGGACCTGTAGCCACTTTTGAGGACTGCCAAGGGCAGGTTGGAGAGGTCAGTTCTGAGGAGAGCAGGGGGGTGGGGCACGCTGTTAGCCTACCAGGTAGAGAGTGTTCATGTTGGTTCCCTAGGTGTCCATTTATCTAGGCTGGAGGGCAGGAGAGGGAAATGGCACCATCAGCTCTTTTATTCTTGGAGAAGTCTCCTAATGATCTCTGCTCCTCCAGCAAATGTTCTGAGCTTAGTAAATAAATCTTCCAGTAAGCCCCATGCATTTTTCAAACTGCTGCTTCTATTCTATACCTCCAAGAAACTGTTTGTTGGCCTGTCTCCTTAAGGGTGGGAACTCAGTTCCTACCACCCTTTGGCTCTCCCAGAGCTGAGCCTGTTAATTTTTAAAGTTCCAGGTGTTAAGCCTCACTGATGGTAAAAATTTGTAAAGTTAAGCCCCTCTGGTTTAAAGCCAAATGTGGAGAATCATCTTCTGAGTTCAAATCCCCCCTGCCTGGGGTACCTGGTGTAGGGTCTGCTCCTCTGCCTTATTCATGCATGCAGCTTTCTGCTCTCCTGAAGACAGTCTCACATGTCAGTTTGGTTCTTCTTTGTCCTTCCAATCATTTTTTATATACTCTCTTCTCTATGATTAACCATGGAGAGTCTGTTCTGCCAGGCTTTGGGTCATTTTCTAGGCTATTTACACTGATGTGGGTGTTATGTAGGTGTATCCATGGGATACGGTGAGTTTATAACCCACCATCTCCCCTAGAAGTCAAATGGGTTATCAATTTGACTATGAGTAAAAATTCGTGGCAAACTCTGGTACCAAAATTTTAGGTGTTCTATTGACCCATGACACTTTTTCTCACTTAGCTTCTTGAAATTCTTTGGAAATATTGCATTCTTAAAGGGTGGTCTGTTTAGAATGGGAAAGGGAAGCAGCCACAGTTATAGAAAAATAACTTAGCCTCTAAAATAAATGTATCACAGGGAGCTGAGCTAGTGAGACAGTTGAAATGGAACCACATGGAATATTAAGACACTGACAGCTGGAGAGGATGCTTGAGCCCTTTGAAGACAGTTCTCCAAAGCAGATCACTTTGTTCCCAGCACTTTTCTCAGAAATGCAAAGAGCATCTTATGAAACAGAACTCATACTGCCAGTTATCCCTCAAAATGGAAGAACTTAGAAGAATGATGGTGCCTACTGTGATAAACTGCAGAGGAATCTTTACCTTACATAGACTTTCAGTTGCCATGCTTTTTCTATATTATTCCTCAGGCTTATTCATCTGCTTCAACTATGTCCCTGGGACATTTCTATTAAATGTCTAAATATAATATAACATGATAAAACTTGGGAAGTTTAAAATATTTTTTATTTTGGAATAATTTTAAATTAATAGAAAAGTTGCATAAACAGTAGAGAGAGTTCCTATATACTCCTCACTTTGTTTCTCCACTAATATCCTACCTTACCATGATGCATTTGTCAAAGCAAAGAAAATGGCATTAGTACATTACTACTAACTAAACTCTATCCCTTATTGGATTTCTCCAGTTTTTCCACTAAAGTCCTCTTTCTGGTCTAGGATTCAATGCAGAATACCATATTGTATTTAGTTGTCATGTCTCCCCAGTCTCCTCTGGTCTATGACAGTTTCCCACTCTTTCCTTATTTTTCATGACCTCAAGGGTATTAAGGAGTACTGGTCAGGTATCCTGTAGAATGTTCCCAATCCGGATTTGTCTGATATTGTATCACAATTAGACTGTAGTTATGTGTTTTGGGGGAAAATCAGTTCTTCTCATCACAACATATCAGGGGGCACATGGTAACTGCATTACATCTCTGTTGATGAAAGTTCTAGAAAATCATTGCCCATAATTTCTATGGTTGTTTATGTTTGTCTATCCTAATGTTTCCTTTATAGTTACAACACCAGTGTTCCAAAGGAGAGAGTGATGAAGCTGACGAAGATGGTGCTTGTACTGGTGGCGGTCTTTATCCTAAGTGCTGCCCCCTATCACGTGATACAGCTGGTGAACTTACAGATGGAGCAGCCCACGCTGGCCTTCCACGTAGGCTATTATCTCTCCATCTGTTTCAGCTATGCCAGCAGCAGCATTAACCCTTTTCTCTACATCGTGCTGAGTGGCAATTTCCGGAAACGCTTGCCTCAAGTGCAAAGGAGAGTGACTGACAGGGAAATCAACAATATAGAAAATATCTTGAAATCAAGCTTTTAGGAGAGTACATGAATCACCAAAAGTCTAGATAGACCTGTCTATGTTGTTGGTATTATTAGAAAGCGCAGGTTAAACAGTATGCTTGTGTCCATCCTTCCTGTGTCCTTGTGACACTTCGTAGCATGGAACGGAAGTGTAACCATTCAAATGCAATGAGTTTAATATGCTAACTTTAGTAAGATGTAAAATATTTGTCTGCATTGGGAGTAAGGAATGGAATAGTCTAAGATACCTGAGCTCCATGGTTGTGGATGTTATTTCAGCATATTATAAACTAGTCACTGATAAAAAGGCCATCCATGACTATTAACTGAAAACTCACCAAGGAATCTGGCCTTGCCGGCCACACTTTGCTCACTGCAACAATGCTCTTAAGGTTCCTAGGAGGGGAACACCTTACAATGAGGTCTGAAATTTGTCCATTTTTTATCTATAAAATTTCATATGGTCCAATCTAATGCCTTCGATAATCAGCTCCGCCTGTTAGCATAACAGTTACCATGTACTGAACATATGCAATATGTAAGATCATATGTAACAAACCTATGAGGTACATATTACCTCAATTTACTTAGCCTCAGAAAGGTTAAGTGATAGCTTGATGCTGCACAGCTACATAAGAGCTGGGCTAAAATCCAGGTCTGCCCGTTTCTGTCCTTTGAAAGCACCACTTTGGCAACCTGTAACTATCATTCTGGAGACAGTCAACAATGTGGAGGGCTTTGCTTTCTTCTACAGCCCCATAAGGAAATAATTATTATCTGTAAGAAATTAGTTGATGGTTTAAGTATATTTTGCATTAGCTTTGTTCTCATGCTTATGAATTGTAGAAACCAGCATCTGCATTTTAATAATAGCATTCTTCAGGATGTTAAGCATACACTCAAGATACACTCTCTTTAGGTATAGTATGTGTTTGTTCAAGGGTACAAAAGTAATACCCCTTAAATTTGTAGATGTTCATTATATCTATCTCTTCCTCTTTGGGCTTATATAAAACATGCACTTTGTATAGAAAGAAAAGAAAGAAATGCTTCTAAAGCCTGTATTTTCAACAAAGGTAAACACTGTTATTTTGTTTGTGGATGAAATCTATAAACCCACTTCCTTCATGTGAATCATAAAATCACTTGCTCCATGGATGTCTTAAACTGATTTTTAATCTACCCTTTACAGAAAAGAGTCACAGAGACCAGCTTTTTTAACAACCTAATGGCCATTTTTTTATATCTCAATTGTCAAGACACATGACTTTTAACCCAATGCATTTGGTTCTAGATCTTCTAAAGACCATTTTGAAACAAGGTAATATATAAACACATATCTGGGTTAAAGGTCATATAAACAACATGAGACTGATGTAGGTCACATCTGAGATATTTTAGTTCTGTAACTGAGCTCTACAGAGCTACACCCAGAGCCTAGGTGCTCCTTTACAATGTCAGAAGAAGCTGGGTCATGGCTACAGTCCAGCGACCTTCCTTCTCACTTCCCTAAGGTGCAATAGTCAGGGTTCAGTGAGTAACCCTGACATCTGAAGACCCAACACCATGGGTCATACACAGATGTTGTCACTTGGTAATTGAAAAACAGTTGAAGAGTTTACCTCCATTGTCTTTTTTAATACAGAAAATATTATGAATTTAAAGATATAAATGATTTTAAACCAAAAGACATTTTTCTAATAGCATTTCCAATAGGCCTCAAATAATTCCAATATGTAAATTGGTCAGTGATTTGTTTTAATTTATATGTATTAAGAGTTGTAAAGAACGTAAGCATTTAATGGAAGTACAAAATAAAAAGGGTGGCTACTAAATTCATTTCTGTGCCTTTATACAGTTTTTCTATACATAAGTGGATACACACACACAAACACACACACAGATGCAAATTTGCTGAAGTGGTCTGATAGAGATTCTCTGTTTTGTATTTTTGCCCATAATATGTGTACATGTTTACTTTCAAGACAAGTTGATGATCAGTTTCCCATATCTAATCAATACTTGGGTATTTGTCATTACTTTCAATCATAACTATATGCTTATTCAATTTTAGGTAGCTCATTTAAATTTTGACCAATTAATATAAATCAATGAATAATGCTTATATATTTATTTACTTCTGGCTTGTAGTTTGTATTCTCAAGGCTTTCTTATATAAAGGATTTCATATTTCCTTAATATAGTTTATCCTTAGCAAAGCATAAAGAGTTCAGAATTAGTAAAATGTGTCCTAAATATGGCTAATAGTCAAATGACAGTATCACATCAGATTCTCGGGCACTTGTATTATACCTAAGTCCTAGAAATTACCGCTTTTCATGGGTTGATATCACAGGGGTCATGGAATCTTGGACTTGAAAGATACTTTAGAGATTATCCATGCTACAGATAAGAAAAATAATACCCAGAAAGATCATTATTTTTGCACATTCAGAGAAACTTCTACAGGTAGCCTCCTCCCTTTCCTAAGGCTAGGAACAGCCCTACAGCTATGACTCCTTTATGACTTCACCCCAGGAAGGATAGTATTAAATCATTTTGTTTGCCCTTTCAGCAATTAGCTCAGACACAGCAATGTCCATCCAAAAGATTATGCTAAATTGGTATCTTGATTTTTGGTGTTTGTATATTCATTATTTAACAGGTATCTACATAACAATTTACCTCCAGGACACTATGCTGGGCTCCACTGAGGGGAAAAAAATTAAGGCCTAAAACATTACCCAATCTCAAGAATTAAAAATCCAGTGTCTCCTGTTTCCTGTAGATCAATTCTACCTCCTTGGGTGACGCAGAAAACATCTCCAGTGATTTCTCAATTCTAAAATACAATTCATGTGTAAAATGCACCATTAATTTAATAACTGCCTTTGGGAAATAAAAATACAACATTAAACATTCACATTCATAGTAAGACATACCCTAATTTCAAAAACACTAGCATGTGGGTAAGTGCACATCACTGAATTGAGAAAAAAAATATATTGACAATTCATCGTTGCATTTTCTTCTAAGATTAAATGTACTCATCTCTATCATTCAATGAAACAATTCTCTACCAACTGATTTCCTCCCTACTAATGAATACCTAAACCCAAATACATAAAAGAAGCATATAAAAGAATCTAAATTAATTAAACACCTCACAAAATGTTTTACTTTTTTTCAGGCACAGGATTGAGAAAGAATGTAAATAATTTTGAAATTTTATTTCTATAGCAACAAAGCCATAAGTACTTGCTACCTTAACAACTGAAAAACTTAACGTGGCATCCTGAAAATAAAACTTGAAGTTTCTTGAGAAAAAAACTTAACTTGGGTTCCATTACTCCTTACTGGGAATGTAATTCTGGGAGACTGCTTCAAAGGTATACTCTTATATCAGAAACCTATTCAGGGGCACCTGGGTGGCTCAGTCGTTAAGCGTCTGCCTTCGGCAGGGTCCTGGGATCGAGCCCCACATTGGGCTTCCTGCTCAGCGGGGAGCCTGCTTCTCCCTCTCCCACTCTCCCTGCTTGTGTTCCCTCTCTTGCTGTCTCTCTCTCTCTGTCAAATAAACAAATAAAATCTTAAAAAAAAAAAAAAGAAACCTATTCAGAAGTATAAAGTCGCGTCCTTATCAAAAGCAAAAAACATTTCTAAAATGCATGATTTTTACTGAGAATACAGTTGTTTCTCTAACACATATAATAAAATGTGTTGTTCTTCTTAATTTTAATACACTTGCTATTTCTCTGAAAAAAACATTCAAGACAAGTATCTCTTTCACTAAAAGATTTAAGTAATAGTAGGCACTTTTTAATAACAGCTCTCTAGGGATTCCTGGGTGGCTCAGTTGGTTAAGTGTCTGCCTTCAGCACCAGTCATGATCACATGATCACAGGATCCTGGGATCGAGCCCCGCATCAGGCTTCTTGCTCAGCGGGGAGCCTGCTTCTCCCTCTGCTTGTGCTCTCCCTCTCTCTCTCTCTCCCTCTGACAAATAAATGAATAAAATCTTAAAAAAAATAAGTTTTCTAAAATATCATATGTAGATTTGTTCCTGTTAAATAACAAAAATGCAAGCGAGTAAATTTTAAAGATTTAATTGACTTTATTAAAGGATTCATGAATCAGTTAGTATCCCATCTAGCAAATAGAAGGGCTCTCAAGGAGCTGTACAAAATGGAAGGTCCTTATAGAAGGAGCATGGGGCAAGAAAGTTATTAACAAAAGAAAGGGATTTTTCCAGGCAAGACCGCTTTCCCTTGGGGTAAAGGCAAGAGGTCTTACCAGCAAGATGACCTCATCTTCCTTTGGGGGATGGAGAAGGCCCATGCAACAGACTCGTTGGCACTGATCAAAACATTTCTGACCAACTAGTTAAGACGATGTTTCTGGAGAAGATTGAAACTGTAATGAGGTTAGGTAATAAGCCATGGTTTGGGAACCTGGTCTAAGTGACACTCTTTTGGACCTGTGGTTTTCTTTTTAACATTTTCAAACAGCTGACAAACTTATTTCCAGGAATAAGAAATAAGGAATGGGGTCCCTCTCCTCAGTTTTCAGTATTGTGCAAAAGCTCTGGAATTCCTAATGTGCAGTAGAGTTGGTTTCAGTTCCAGCCTCATCAGTCACTAGATATAAAAGACCTTTGGTAAAAACTATTAACCAAACTACTTAATTGTATGAATTAGAAAAATTGGAGCCCAAAGAGGGGTAGACAAAGTCAAACAGCTTTTTCTTGTTAAAACAAGGGCAAAATTTTGAAGCTCCTTCCCTGTTTCCAGTGTATCATTCTTTCTGGGCTGCACTCAGACAGTAGGAGGCGGTAAATTTCATGCAAAGAAGTTTGGCTCACAAATGCAGTAAAATGCTAATAAATGCAGTGGGAGGCCCTGAAGATTTTTGAGGAGAGCAGTATCACAATCAGATCTTTGCTGGTGGAAATAACTGGCACTGGAGTATAGGATAGAATGAATGGGAAGAACCTAAAACTAGAACAGCAGGCAGGAAATTATCACAATGGTCCATTGGGAGAAAAAAAAAAATGCTGCCAACTAGACAATGACAATAGTTGTGTATGCTTAACTAACATTTGTTGAGTACACAAGATGTGCCAGATATTGAGCATAATCTTATATAATCCTCACACCAACCCTCAAAGCTACATCCTGTTATTGTTGTTATTGTCACCGTTTTATAGATGAGGAACTCAGAGCTTGAGGTAGCCAGCCTCAGATTACATAGTTAGCAAGGGGCACTCAGAATTCAAACCCAGATCTGATGCTCTTATCCATTCACTATGCCATTGCTTCTCAAAATTTACAACGCATGCATATCAGTTGGGGATACTGTTAAAATACAGATTCCTTTTTTTCCCCAAGTTTTAACAAAGGATTTTTTCCAGATATATTAAGTGTAATTGACAAATAGGAATACTATTTTTAAGGTATACAACTTGATGTTTTGATATATGTATCGATTGTGAAATGATTACCACAATCAAGTTAATTAACATATCATACCCATCATTTAAGATCCACCCACTTAGCAAACTTCAAGTATACAATACAGTATTGTTAACTATAACCAGCATACTGTACATTAGATCTCCAGAATTTACTCATGTTGTAGAACTGACACTTTGTAGTCTGACCAACATCTCCCCCATGCACCCCACCTCCTGGCCCTTGGCAACCACAATGTCACTCATCGCTTCTATATGCATTTGACTATTTTAGATTCCACATAAGTGAGATCATACAGTATTTATCCTTCTGTGTCTTGCTTGCTTCAGCTGGCATAATGTCCTCCAAGTTCATCCATGTAGTCACAAATGGCAGGATTTCCTTCTTTTTTTTTTTTAAAGATTTTATTTATTTATTTGAGAGAGAGAGAGCACATGAGAGGGGGGAGGGTCAGAGGGAGAAGCAGACTCCCTGCTGAGCAGGGAGACCGATGAGGGACTCGATCCTGGGATTCCAGGATCATGACCTGAGCCGAAGGCAGTTGCTTAACCAACTGAGCCACCCAGGTGCCCAGGATTTCCTCCTTTTTAAAAGCTGAATAATATTCCTGTGTGTATGTGTGTGTGTGTGTGTGTGTCATCTGTGTGTATCATATTTTCTTTATCTATACATCTACTGATGGACCTTTAGGTTGTTTCCATATCTTGACTATTGGAAATAATGCTGCAAAAACATGGAAGTGCAGATATCTCTTCCAGATTTCATTTATTTTGGATATATACTCAGAAGTGGGATTGCTAAATCATATGGCTGCTCTATTTTTAATTTTTTGAAGAACCACCATACCATTTTCCATAATGGCTGTACCAATTTACATTCCCACTAACAGTGTACAAAGGTTCCCTTTTTTTCTCCACATCCTTGCCAACACTTATCTTTTGTCTTTGGGATAATAGCTATTCTAACAGGTGTGAGGTGATATCTCAATGTGGTTTCAATTTGCATTTCCCTGATGACTAGTGAAGTTGAGCAACTTTTCCTCTACCTGATGGACATTTGTATGTCTTCTTTGGAGAAATCTACTTAGGTCCTTTGCCCACCTTTTTAATTGGGTTGTTTTCTTCCTATTGAGCTCTTTGAGTTCCCTATATTTTTTGGATTTTAGCCCCTTATAAGATTTATGGTTTGAAAATATTTTCGCCCATTCTATAAGTTGTTTCTTCACTCTGTTTTTTGTTTCCTTTGCTGAGCAGCTGCATTTTACTTTGATACAATACTATTTGTTTATTTTTCCTTTATTTTTTTAAAGATTTTATTTATTTATTTGACAGAGAGAGACACAGAGAGGAAACGCAAGCAGGGGGAGTGGGAGAGGGAGAAGCAGGCTTTCCTCGGAGCAGGGAGCCCGATGTGGGACTCGATCCCAGGACCCTGGGATCATGACCTGAGCCAAAGGCAGACGCTTAACGACTGAGCCACCCAGGTGCCCTGTTTATTTTTGCTTTAGTTACCTATGCACTTGGTGTCATATCCATGAAATCAATGCCAAGACCAATGTCAAAAGATTTTTCCCTGTTTTCCTCTTGTAGTTTTATATTTCAGGTCTTACATTTAAGTCTTTAATCCATATTGAGTTGATTTTGTATCAATTATCTCACATTTCTACACGGTATGAGATGAGTCCAATTTCCTTCTGCATGTGGATATCCAGTTTTTCCAACACTATATTAAAGAGACTATTCTTTCTCCACTGTGTGTTTATGGCACACTTGTCAGAGATCAGTTGGCCATAAATGCATGGATTTGTTTCTGGGTTTTCTATCCTGTTTCATTGGTTTACAGGTCCATCTTTATGCAAGTACCATACTATTTTAATTACTGTAGTTTTTAAAATATATTTTGAAATCAGGAAGTATGATGCCCTCCAGCTTTGTTCTTTTTGCTCAACATTGCCTTGGCTATTTGGGGTCATTTGTATTTCCATATGAATTTTAGCATTGTTTTTTCTATTTCTGAAAAGAAAGCCATTGGGATTTTGATAGGGATTGCACTGAATGTATAGATCATTCTGGGTAGTATGGACATTTTGGCTATATTATTTCCAATCCATGTACAAAGGATGTATTTCTATTTATCTGTGTTTTCTTTAATATCTTTCATCAATATTTTATATTTTCAGTAAATTAGCTCTTCACCTCTTTGGTTAAGTTTATTCCTATTTTATTCTTTTACTTGGTATTGTAAATGAGATCATTTTCTTAATTTTCTTTTCAGATAGTTTGTCGTTAGTGTATAGCAATGCCACTGATTTCTGTATGTTGATTTTGTATCCTGCAACTTTATTAAATATCCTTATTAGTTCTAACAGTTTTTGCTGAGTCTTCAGGATTTTCTACATATATGATCATGTCATCCGCAAATAGTGATAATTTGACTTCTTTCTTTCCAATTTGGTGTTTTTTATTTCTTTTTCTTGTCTAATTGCTCTGGCTAGGACTTTAAGTACTGTGTTGAATAGAAGTGGCAAGAGTGGGCATCCTTGCCTCTTACTAAATCTTAAAGGAAAAGCTTTTAGTTATTCACCATTAAGTATGAAGTTAGCTGCCAGCCTTTCATATATGGACTTCATTGTGTTGTGTAAGATCATTCTAAAACTATTTTGTTGAAAATTTTTATTTTGAATGGATGTTGAATATTGTCAAATGCTTTTTCTGTATCTATTGAGATGATCATGTGGTTTTTATCTTTCATTCTGTTAATGTAGCAATTTGTGTATGTTGAACCACCCTTGCATCCCAGGGATAAATCCCACTGAATTGTCGTGTCCATACTGTTGAATTGTTTGTTAGCATTTTATTGAAGACTTTTGCATCTAAATTTATTAGAAATATTGGCCTGTATTTTTTTTAAGATTTTATTTATTTATTTGACGGGGGGAGGGGGAGAACAAGCAAGAGAAGCAGCTGAGCTGGGAGCCTGATGTGGGGCTCAATCCCAGGACCCTGGGATCATGACCTGAGCTGATGACAGAGACTTAATGGACTGAGCCACCCAGGCATCCCTGCCTGTAGTTTTCTTGTTGTATCTTTGGTATATGGGGATACTAGGCTCATTAAATAGTTTGGAAGTGTTCTCTCCTCTTATGTTTTTGGAAGAGTTTAAGAAAGTTTTTGGAAGAGTTTACTGGTGGAATTCACCAGTAAAGCCATTTGGTTCTGGGCTTTTCTTTGTTAGGAGTTTGTTGTTGTTGTTGTTGTTGTTGTTTTATTGAGTCAGTCTCTTTGCTCATTATTAGCCTGTTCAGGCTTTCTATTTCTTCTTGACTCAATCTTGAAAGGTTGTATGTTTCTAGGAATTTATCTCTTTCTATTAGGTTATATAATTTGTTGGCATATGATTGTTCATCTTCATTGTTCTTATGATTCTTTGTATTTTTGTGGTATCAGTTGTAATGTCTCCTCTTTCATTTCTAATTTTATTTGTCTTCTCTCTTTCTTTTTAAATGCAGATTCTGATTTAGCAGTTCTAGGTGCAGTCTGAGATTCTGCATATCAAACAAGTTCCCATTTGACACCAATATTGCTGGTCCACAGACCAGATTTTGAGCTGCAAGGAGTTACGTCCAATGGAAGTGCAAAAGAGGAGACAGACAGGAGAAACCTTCCAAAAAAACAAAGATGGTTATGCAGACTGAAGAAGACTAGAGAGAGAAACTTGTTTTGAGATTTCTAGCCTATGGGAAAGTTACCAGTTGAAATAGCAACCCAAAAGGATGACCAGCTGCAATCTGTATTCATTAAATAATTTCTGCCTGTCTTTTCTTAAATCAATTTTATTACTATTTTTTAAAGATTTATTTATTTATTTGAGAGAGAGAGAAAGCACATGAGGAGAGTAGGGGCAGATGGAAAGAATCTCAAGCAGACTCCCCACTGAGTGTGGAGCCCGACATGGGGCTCAGTCTTATGACCCTGAGATCATGACCTGAGCCAAAATCAGGAGTTGGATGCTTAACTGACTGAGCCACCCAGCTGCCCCTTAAATCAATTTTTTTAAAATGGCTAAATAACATTCATAATAATAATAAAGATAAAAAATAAGTAAAAAGGACTGAACCCACTCTCTTAGAAGTTATCAAAATCAGTAGTAGTTAACAATGCATAATCATCAACTTATTTATTCAACTCTATTGTTTATTAGCAACCCAGCCACAACAATAATCTCTGGTTACTTAAATCAGGATTGATGGTGACATGGAAAGACATACCACAGACAGCAGGGATTAATTACTTCATAAAGAGTACAGAGAAAGGGAAGGAGGGGAAAACTATAGGCTATAAAATTAGTCAACTTGTGTTTGCATCCCTAAATTTGTGTAATGCTTTGAGCAAATTCTTTAGCTGTTCTAACCCTCAGTTCCCTGTCTATAGATTGAGGATGATGATATCCCCCAATTCATACTTCTTTTGTGAGTTGTAAACACTTAGAGCACTTAGAACACTGCTTATTGTAAATACTTAGTACTTTTAGTATCATCATCACCCTCATCATCTTCATTATCATCACTTCAAAATACTCGACAAACTGAAAAATGTATGAACAATATTTTACAATCCCTCCTATTGAGAAGTAGTCTTTTTCCCCATGCCTTGAAGCTATGCTGACCTGGTGACTTCCTTTGACCAATAGATTTTGGCAGAAGTGATGTTGTGTCAATTCCAAAGTGTAGGCCTCAAGAGAGCTTGCAGCTACTATCTGTGCCCTCTTAGAATCCTGCACTGAGACACTGTGTAAAAAGCCAGTCTAGCCTACTGGAGGATGAGAGGCCATGGGAAGGAGAACTGAGGCATCCAAACTGGTAGCCAATACCAGCTCCCAGATGTGAGTGAGACCATCTTGGACCTTATAGTTCAGCTGACTGTCCAGCATTCACAGTCATATGAGTGACCCAAATGAAAGCCACAGAGGAGCCACCCAACGAATATACAGAATTATGAAAAATAATACTGTTGTTGTTTAAGTCATAGCTTTGGGGCAATTTGTCCCACAGCAATAGGTAACTGAAATAGCATCCATGAAAGTAAAAATTAATAAAATGGCCCTTGGTGATAAAAAAAAATTGTGAGCCTCTAAAGTATTACAGTTATTATAAACCTTGATTCCTTCCTTTCTTCCTTCATTCTATGAAGATTTATTGAGCATCTAGCATATTCCAGATAATATACTAAGCTTCAGGTATAAATTGATGAACAAAACATTTTCCTGCCCTTACAGAGCTTACAGTCCAGTTAACATTACAAATGTGAACACCAAAATACATATATAATTATAAATTGTGATAAGTGCCGAGAGGAGAGAATAACAGAGACATACCTTAGTTGTACTGGACAGTTTTTTGTCAGTGCTTAGACACGGAGATGCTGTGAAATAAATTCTCTCCCATTGATTTTATTTTAAAAGAAATGACTATTACATCAAACTCAAAACATTTAAAGTATGAGGAAACTGTTGTTCCATCTCTTTTCTATTTAAAATAGTAGATATAAATAAACTATCTCCAGAGATGGAGAAAGCAGATGGATTTGAAAATTCAAGCTCACACTGAATATAATTAACTTGGAAGGGGAGAGAAGCTAATGACGCCTGAGATTATAGGTGCCCGGGAGACAGGCAAAGGGCTAACTTATTTTTAACACTACACTAGTCTCAGCAGTAAGGAAAATTCAAACTTGATTAAAGTCTCTGAGGAGGTGAAAAAGCAAATGAAGAGAGAAAAACGTGTGGCTATTGGAGAGTAATTAACATTTTGACCCAGTTGCCAGCCTGAGTAGGTGTTCACTGCTTATTAACAAAGCTGGGTTTCTTGGGTCATTGCAAATGAAAAGGTCTTGTGAAAGCACTCTGGGGATTGTTTACTCTTTGATTCTGAAGAAGGTACACCTGAAGAAACAAATGGGCTTAGGCAAAGCACTTCCTCAGCAGGAATGGAGGATTGCTTTCTGCACCAAGGAAGCCTTATTTGCATTCCCAAACAGAACCCTCTGGGATATTAGATCAGGCAGAGAAGAAGATGACCCTTGGCCTTGAAGAGCTTGATAATGGTCATGTCCCAGGTCACTGTGACTGAGACTTAAATATAGCCTGGTCTACAAAGCCCTTCACAATTGAACCCCAAGGGCCATTCCCCTCTACTCACCCTACAATTTGGTCAGTCATATACATAGAGTATACATTCACAAATCCATTCTTTTTTATGTGCCATTCCTGCTACCTAGAATACTCTTTTCCTCTCCACCTAACAAACTCCTGCTCTTCAGACCCAATGTAATTGTTATTTCTTTACACTTCCACTCCCAAAGCAAGCCAAATTAATCATTTCCTTGTTGGTATTTTCATACTACTCTGTGGTGTCCTCTATTATGTATAGCATAATCAGTAATAGCATGATGTACTTGTCTTACCCACTATATCTGTAAACTCCTCAAACCAAAACATATCTAACTCATCTTGGTATGGTTATACTTAAGTATCTATCACATAACAAGTGCCCAGGAAACACTCAATTGATGGAGTAAATAAATAAGGAAAGGAAACAAAGAATACTTGAAGAGATGTTGGGGTGTCTGTGTGTGTTGTGTGTGTGTGTGTATCCATAGTCATATGTGGGCATGGAAAAATATATATCTAAATGTTAACATATAGGAAAATTCCTCATATAAACTATGAAAAGACTTTTGTGATTGAAATATGTTACAAATCTCTTTAAACTTCTTTTCATTTTTTATTTTGAATGTAGCAATAAAGCACTGGTATATCACTTGTGTATTAAAATGCTTGCAGACATTTTGCCTTAGTTAGGTTTTAGCTAAGGTTTTCTAAAAGGCATCTGATTTGCACTTCTTAAGATTTAATGTGAAAAAATATAAGTAAATGAGATAAAAGGATTTAATGTGGTTTCAAATGCCTTACTGTGAATCTAAGAGAACAATATTTGATAACTGTTGCAAGTGCTTAACTTAAAGCTTGGACCTCTGTAAACCAATTTCTAAACTTCAAAAATGCCTAGTACATTTAAGAACATTTGAAACTTCAAAGAATAACCTTTTCAAAATTACATAGTTACATCAGGTATCAAGCAGAAAATCCTCAATTCTGTCTTCTTTTTCAATGAATCAAAATCCCATAAATGTTATCAAGCAAATAACTACAGGTTCTAAAGATGGTTGGTTCTACCAAGTGTCTTCTCTACATGAATAAGTTCTTTCTTGCTTCCACAGAATTATTATAATTTGATGGGCATTTGAATATATTCTTGCTGTCAAGATATGTTTTTAAACATGCTTATTTCTTCTCTGAATTTATAAAAGATATAAAAATGCTCACTATAGAGAATTTGGGAAGCAAATAAGTAATTTTCTTTAGGAGAAAATAAAAATCATCCCAAATTCAGCACCCCAAGATAATTATTGCTAATATTTTATTATAATAATATTTAATTAGAAAAATAATATAGTGGGGCGCCTGGGTGGCTCGGCTGGTTAAGCGTCCAACTCTTGATTTCAGCTCAGGTCATGATCTCAGGGTTGTGAGATCGAGTCCCACGTCAGGCTCTGTGCTTAGCCAGGCGTCTGCTTCAGATTCTCTCTCTCCCTCTCCCTCTGCCTACCCTCCTGCATGCTCTCTCTCTAAAATAAATAAATAAATATATTTTAAAAAAGAAAAAGAACATAGAAAACTTAGAAATACAAAATCAAAAAATAAAATGAAAATCACAGTGTTTTCTAGATTAGTTTTTCCTCAGTATATATGTTATTTTAACACATATTGGATCATGGTATATATTTTTAAATAGAATTTAAGTTACTCTCAGTGTTGGTTTTGTTTTGTTTTGTTTTGTTTTGAGGTTATAACTAATACTGCAGTGGACTTTCTGTGTAGGTATTTGAGTTTTTAACTACTTCTTTAGAACAGATTTATAGAAGAGAAATAAATAGATCAAGAGTACCCAGTTTTAAAAATCTTAATACATGTTGCAAGGATACTCTCCAAAAAGTTGCCACTATGGAACTTCCTACCTGCAATAGATAAGAGCATCTAGGGGCGCCTGGGTGGCTCAGTCGTTAAGCGTCTGCCTTCCGCTCAGGTCATGATCCCGGGGTCCTGGGATCAAGCCCCACACTGGGCTCCCTGCTCAGCAGGAAGCCTGCTTTTCCCTCTCCCACTCTCCCTGCTTGTGTTCCCTCTCTCAATGTGTCTTTGTCAAATAAATAAAATCTTTAAAAAAAAAAAAGATAAGAGCATCTATTTCCCATCTCCTCAATGATGCTCAGTATCATTTTTTTTGTCTCTGCTATTATGACAGGCCAAGGTTGTTTCTTAATAATTTTGCACACTTCTTCAATTATGAAGTGAAGTTAGGCATTTTTCACAGGTTAATTGGTCATTTGTATTTCATTTACTGTGAATTAAGCCCCTTGAGGACAGCGGTGTTTTTCTGCCACACTGTAATCACTCAATAACTGCTGTAAAAAAGAATCGTATTTTTACATATTCTGACCATTTGGTTTTTTGGGGTTTTTTTTAAATATTTTATTTATTTATTTGAGACAGAGAGAATGAGAGAGAGAGAGCACATGAGAGGGGGGAGGGTCAGAGGCAGAAGCAGGCTCCCTGCCGAGCAGGGAGCCCAATGCGGGACTCGATCCAGGGACTCCAGGATCATGACCTGAGCCGAAGGCAGTCGCTTAACCAACTGAGCCACCCAGGCGCCCTGACCATTTGGTTTTTAACATTTTTCTTTTTGATTTCTAAAAGCCATTTTATATACTAGATATTTATTGTAATTATTCTCCCCCAACTTCTCATTTTCCTTTTAATCTTGTTTATAGTTTTCTTTGATGAACAGTCTTTCATTTTATATAGTTGTCCATTAGCCTTTTTACTTTGAATTTCTTCTATTGCTTTTAGGGCTTGATGAACTCCTCTTCAATTCTGAGATGACTTTTAGTGTAAACATAACTCACAGTTATTGTTGGGTGGGAAAGGGTATTTATTACTTCTGTTAAGGTATTTAATTTTCAGAAAAGGACTCAGTGCCTCATGAGAATAACTTGAGGAGTAATTGGTGCGTTCTGGCAATCCCTAAGAAGTGAAAATATGAGACTTTAGAAAGTATATATTTTTCCTTACAAGTATTCTTAATCTGGGGTGAGTCCTCTGAGCTGTTAAATTCAATGTGCACTTTTCTGGATAGATTCTGAAAAGATCTGTGATTCCAAAATCAAGTTAAGATTATGAGATTACATTTTTTTCTTAAATAAATGGGAATCTATCATTTATTGGTCTCTATCTATTCTCTAATCTATAAAAGAATGTCTTTCAAATATACTTGATTTTGACCTAGAATAAGAAATACATTTTCTTAAGAATGATGAGAAGTTCTTCAAGGATTTTTCACATTTGACACTATCTGGATTCCCCAGTCTTTAAACTTTAACAACCTTTCTTCAAATCCAGAGTTTGACAACCCACAAAGAATAGGCTGAAGAACAGTGACTGATGTTTTTAAGTCGAAGAATAAATTTAGCACAAGCTTTTCTGAAGATGCTGTCATGCTGAACCCAAACTTAGCCAGTGATAACTTAGAACACTGGGTGCCTGCCTTACATGGGCACCAACCCATGTGTATGTCATTGAAAATTCAATAGATGCTAAGACCCAGTGTGTCAATCTTTTCACATAATTTAAACTCATAAAATCTCCCAATTGGATATGACTATATAAGCCTATGAGCCTTACAATCCCATATCACCATCCTCTCCAAAATATCTCCAACAGCAGTCACCAAATCTATGATTAAAGATTTCTAGGGATAGGAAGCTCTTTGCTTTTTAAGACAGTTCACTGCAGAATTTCTCCCTCCAGCCCTTGTTTCATGAAGATCTAAGTTTTCCATTTATCTTCCTGAAACAATGGAGCCCAGGTAATCAGGCACACCTGCAGGAAATCTGCTGAAACAACTTTTTAGCCTTCTTAAATGGATGAGCTGAGACATAATCAAAACAGCATGTCACTGCTCTATACAGATTTCTTGCTGAAACATTGTGAGATTTTGAATACAGAGTGCTCCTTAAAAATGAAGGCAGAATTTAAGTTTTAAAAAGCATATAGTAGGGGCACCTGGATGGCTCAGTCATTAAGCGTCTGCCTTCAGCTCAGGTCATGGTCCCAGGGTCCTGGGATCGAGCCCCGCATCGGGCTCCCTGCTCCATGGGAAGCCTGCTTCTCCCTCTCCCACTCCCCCTGCTTGTGTTCCCTCTCTTGCTGTGTCTCTCTCCGTCAAATAAATAAATAAAATCTTTTAAAAAAATAAAAATAAAAAGCATATAGTAAAGTATAAGCTATACTGGTGTTTAGACCTTCTAATTTGGGGAAACAGAGATGGTAGTCAATTTCTGTGTAGACAATCATTAAAGCATAAAGTATAAAGTCAAAGTATAAAGTCATAGATTAAAGTATAAAGTTTCTGTGTAGACAATCATTAAAGCATAAAGTATTTCCACAAAACTGGCCAATCATTTTGACAAAGCTAAGCAAATGAGCAGACATATTATTGATTTTGACTTGGAGAAATGTTCCAATGCCAACATGGGCAAATGTCTCTGGGGATTGTCCAACCTGCCATCTAGATTCCTATAACAATGGGGGGGGGTGTAGAACTGAGTATGTAGTTGTTTTCTAGGAAGAAATGTGCATATGGATGCAAAAATACATGTGAAATAACTTTAATATCTTTAAATAATTATTTTTAAATAATCTAATTATCAAAAATAACATACAGACTAGATATGGGAATTAGCCTGTTAATTTCTACATTACCCATAGCAATAAAGAAAGTTCAGAAACTCATGGGAAAGACAGGGCTCGATTAGGATGAACTCAAAGGTAACATGTTATAGACTCATCACTACCTCTAGATCCCTAAAGAAAAGAGTCCTGCTCTAAACACTTTTTTGAGTCTTATGCTCTGCTTTAAATTATTACTATAAAGGGTTTTGGCATATGGCTTTTTTAATGCTTATCTGTTTATATAAAATATTACTAATAGTGTTTTTCAAGGTGCAGATCACAACCAGAGAGCCATGAGACCAGGTTAGTGGCTCTCGACCAGCTGTTTTTCCTCTCCCCCCACTTAATTAATAGAACATATAGAGTTTGTGTATATATGTGTGTGTTGTGTATCCACATACATGCACTAGTATGTGATATAAAATGTATTTCATATTCTAGGTCAAAATCAAGTATATTTGAAAGATATTCTTTTATAGATTAGAGAATAGAGATCAATAAATGATAGATTCCCATTTATTTAAGAAAAAATGTCCCTATCACCAAAATCTAGACATAATAATATTTTTATTAAAAGTTTTTTCTACCATTTACTATCAAAGAAATGTTTTTAAATGACTTCATTCATCTCCTGTGTGGAAAAAATTGGATTTAATTAAATGGTGCTGTCAACTTCACCTTAAGGGAATGAACTTCTATAGATAGTAGCTGCCAATTTTTATTTGCCAAACCAAAGATTTTTCAAGAACATGGAATAAGATTTCTGAATTGTGACTAAGAATGAAATGTTAATTGTAATTTATTTCTGATGACAACAATTTAGATCAGGTCAAAGCACAGATTCAGGAAGCATAAAATACCATCTATACAGCATGTCTTCTTAACTTTCTTCTCTCAACAGTCAAGTCCCAGTTATCTAGAAATGGACTGTCTACAGCGTGAATTATTCATGTAAAACTCTCACAGATAAAATGAGGGCATGCACATATATTCTCCATCGGCATGTTCCTCTTGCCTCTTTGGCTTAGACACAAGGTGCCAAATGCTTGCCTAAAGCACTGCTGGGAATTCAAGCTCCTAGATCACCATCCCAGACTTGCCTGATTGAGTCTCTGATATCAGCCAAACCCGCTTCCCACTCTACCTCTGCCTGTCCATCCCTAGTAAGGAGATTTCTGCCAAACCATGCATCCCCCTTCTTGATTATCTTCTTTGTTTATATCACACCATTTCTCAACAATAAATTCCAGTGCATCATGGCCATGCATTTGATTTGGAATCTCATGGTAAATTACAAACTTCACAGACTAACCTGTGAGATGCATCAGCTATAGTAAACTCCATCTTGTTTATTGGTCCAAATGCAGCTGGAATTTTTCCTCAGATCATTCAGACACTCTTGCAATTCCTGAGAGACTTAGTGGGGGAAAAATATTGTGATCATTTACTGTAAGGTGGTATGTTTATTGAACAGAATTAAACACATTCAGCATTCTTCTGTTTTTCCTTCAATTGCAATAGACCTTCAAGCTTACATCCAACCCCACTAACTGTACAAAAGAAAGAGCTCTTAATTGGGAGTCATGAGAATAAGATACTTCCTATTTTCTATAATGGTAAACCCTATATCCTGTTCCTCCACCAACGAAATGATGCAGAACAGATCTAGGTGTTCACAGATAGGCACTGCAATCACCCTGTTGAAGCAAAAGTAGAGCCAAGCAAAAGTAGGGGAAAGGCAGAGACATTATGAGAGACAAATACTGGGAAAAGATTGGACTTAGAAGAGTTGGTAAGAAGTGACTGATTAAGGGAAGGGTATAAAGAAAATTATAAATGTCAATGACTGCATTTCAAGCCTTATATCTTGGATAAATCTTTGGAAATATATTAAGCTGTAGTGGTTATCTTGTCATACAAAGCAAATTATTTCCAAACCAGTATTCAGTAATTCACTGGTTGTAATAAAAATACATTTCAAATAACAAACAGAGGTAGAATGAAGTGCTAAAATAGCCATTTTTATTTAATTAATCACTCTGTTCTGTCAGACGTCTGGTCAATTTAGTGAAGAGGAAAATGGACAAGTATTTGGCTTAACTAATTAATCAAACCAGTTTAAATGGTTGATTCCTTCATTCTACATAGATCCACTCCCAGCCACCACCCCCCAAAAATAAGAAAACCAGGATTCAATTTCATAGCATTTATTTCTATGTCAATGTATTAGGTTCAGTTCTACCATAGTGAGAACAGGGATGTGTGGCATCCACCCATTTTTCAGGACCAATACATAAGATAAAACAGAAAAACAATAGTCCAAGAAGGAAGGATTTCCAGAAAACAAGTACCGAAGGCAGAAGGGCCCAACAGACAGAACTGCCCATCAGGTGTGTAGACTTCAAGGATGTGATGGTCTCCAAGAACGTTCCGTCTTTCCTGAATACTTTTGGCAGATAAATAACAAGGACTAATCCATAACCCAGTAAGTTATGCTTTGAATTATAAAGAGACACTCCAAGAAAAGTTTAGACTTTGGGCATGTGAGACAGCTTGCATTTTGTAACTAAAGGAAATATAACTGCCCCATGCTGGTGAAATAGAACATCCATCCTGATTATAGTATCAAAATAAATTAATTCCCCAAATTCTTGAGGTAGGCTACAATGTCCTTGATTCAACAGTTTTATGTAAAAATGTATTATGTCTCAGTTATCCTTGAGTCTACCTCCTTCATTACTTCTCATTTATAAGAAATACAGAGCCATCATTCCCCAGTCCATCTTCAGAGTATTCTTCTAGCCCTCTCTGCACACGTCTCACCTCTGGATCTCTGGCTGCTCAATGCAAACATCTCACCTCTTTTTACCTCCTAGTAGAGTAAGAACTTCTGGAAGCAGCAGCTCCAACAGCAGCATGGCAGTGACAGTACCAGGGTGGCAGCTGATGTCTGGGTAACATACTCTTTTCTGATTTGCTCCTCCATCCTTCCAAAAAATTATCAACCAACTCTCTGCATTGATTCCTCTCTGCTTGAAATACCTAGTGCTTTCTATTTTCCTGACTGAATCCTCACTAATAGAGACCATATTTACCTTCATTGCCCATGTTTCTCCACTTATTCCTTATATTTATTAATTTACAAATACTATAAAATTAAATGCTATAAATATGCTATGTACTTATAAATACTTTACTTTTTACAGGTAAGGAAACTTTAACCAAATAAATTATTCTTGAGTTTTAGAACTCTCGGATAGCTGTCACATTGCCCATTTATACACAAGATTTAACTGATTGGTCGAAAATGGACTAGAGTCTGTTTTGATCTTCTGGTGATAGAATAGCCACTTAACGAAATAATATTTTTACCAGTCCAATATCGTCTAAAGAACCTACAATGAGACCAGCCGGCAGAAGAAGATAAGAGTGTTTGAAGATTAACTCTTCTGAATCAATTTAGAACAAAGTGTGGCAAAAACAGACCATGTAAGTGAACATTAAATGAAATATGGTATTAAATTATCTCTGAGACACATGTGGGCCCCGAAACTACTGAAACTGAGTCTAAATGTGTTTGGAGTTGAGCATGAAATGTTCAGTTTGGTAAATATAATACCAAAAAAGATCCTTTTAAGTTTGATAAAGTGACAGTACTACCCTTTCCAAAGGCATTTTTTATCTACCGTGATTTTAAACTAACTAGCAGCTAATAGTATTGTTGCCTGAGCAATCAGAGATTTTGTTAAAAGTCTTAAGAACCACGTAATGTCTTTTTTTGAACTGTCAGATATAGTTGAAAGCAATCAGTTAAGCATGGTGACAGAACCATGGTCTCCTTCTCTTAAGTGCCAGTTAGTTCTACTTGGTTTCATGCCATTGGGCTGCTCTCAAACCCCAAACAATTACCCTTCAAATACATTCTACTGGCCCCAAGAAAATGATAAAATCAAAGAATTATGGCATTTTAGAACTTCATCAGACCTCAGAAAACTTTTCAAGATATTACAAGATTTATACAAAGGTTTATCCAAAGATTTATCCACATTGATGAGTTGAGCAGTCAGGATAAGAACTTGAGCCCCTATACAGGTCATTTTGCCTCAAGTGCATGGATCAAGATCTTGGGAATGTGTCACCATGTGCAGGAAACTCGGAGCACGTTCTGCTTAAAGTCAGTGAATCACACATTCATTCGCCCTTCCTAGGTCTTCAGAATCCATTCCACTCCAACAACAAATTCTAAGTTGTGGTTAAAAAATCAGTCTGTAAGAAACTGTATTTTACTTGTGAATTTGTTTTCAAGGGGAATATACGCCTTCAGCTGTCTGTCTATTTTTAAGAAAATTTTCACAGGCTTTTATCCAGGTTGAGTTATCAAAGCTAAATCATAATAAAGCAGCTAATTCTATAGTAAATCAATAAATGCCAAAGTTGGTATACTGATACAGCTTATAACCTTAAGTGAACACAATTTTATATAGCAATGTTCTTGTAAATGTCGTTTCTTACAATAAACATTCTAGTCTAAAAGTAATGTATGTACAGTTTGGAGAAGTATTTTAAATTTTTCTTTGTTGTAAGAAAAGTCTTCCCCTTGATTAGCAAAGTGTCCTAGAGAGAATTATAACTTCACAGTGATAGGATACAAATAAATATTTATCAAATTTAAATTTTTTAGTGACAGGTAGTCAAATACTAATATTGTTCTTATCTAACAATAAGTCATGGCTAGCTGCATGCTTGTCCTCCCAAAGCACCTGTGTCCATAGTCCCCCTTTTTTCAAGGTTCTTAATTTATAGCCATTAACTAAGGATAGTAATTTCTGCTCTAACATATGCTTTTGACTAAGCTGAGGTAAAGTATGCAAGGCTTATAATTTTATGTTTCCACAACCTCTCTTTTCATTTTCACTTTTCTAGATCATCATTACCACAAGATGTGGACATAGGAAGGAGGCTGTAGCAATAAACTCCTTCAGGCATCGGCCTGCTCACCTGCTCCAAGAAAAATCCATTCTCTCGCTGAAGTCAGGTTAATCCTCAAAAACTACACCACAGTCCCACTCACCCCTCTTGTTTTTTTACTTGTCCAAATCCTGTGTTTCCCTCCAGGATGGATCATGAAGTCTGTCCTTACTCCTCAATGATAACTCCTTCCACTGACTTTTCCTGTCATATATTGTCTTTGCAGCTCACATGGCTTTTGTATGCCATTTTAAGTTGTTATTCATCATCATTCCCATTCATATTCCCAGATCCTTATTTTATATTCTGATACCTTGCCTAGTGACCTGCTCATAGTAGGCAATTAATAGATTACTTGCTGATTTTGGCAGTCAGTTGGTAAAAAATAGGAGCTTTGGGGTCAGACTGATTCTTGCAAACCCTAGCTCCACCCTTCTGGGTCACAGTTTTCCTCAACATGAAAATAATAAGACCTACCCTGATGGTTGCTGTAAAAAAAAAAAAATAGAGAAATACAAAAGTGGTATTTGCTAGAATAGTAGCTGACATATATTTAGTGCTCAATAGCAGTAGTTTTGGTAATGAACAAAAGCCTGTATAGCATTATTAATAACCATATTGTTATGAGTAGTACTATCAATTAGTCATTATTAATAACAAACCAGAGCTTGAATCTCTTTAATTCTGTCTATTCCCACTATCCAATTCTTAGGTTGTTATCAAAACAAAGTGTTGAACTTTTCAAGCTTGATCACATAGTATCTGTATTTATGCACTTTATCTATGGAATCTATAAAGCAAGTATTTTTAATATGTTTACTTACCGTACTATGTTGTCTAATTTTCCCTTACATTTATCAAAAGCTTACCTTATTTTTCTGCAGCAAAGTAACAAGTGATTATAGCTTGACAACTGTTCTACCTTTGATATGCCAAGTTGTAGTAGGGTCATTTTTTAATCTTGGTCTTAACACCTACATGACATTTCAGTAAGGCACAGGGAAAGCCATCGATTTTTCATGATGGAATTTTATTTTGCCTTCAAAAGTTGGCAGATTAAGTGATCTATTGCCAAGGACCTTTATAAATGAAATATAAAAATTAGACAACTTTTGGAATCTTTTTATCCAGAAAATGGCAGATAGACCTTATGACAACTGAGGCATCCAAAAAACAAGTTGGTCTATTAGCAGAAGCCTCCATTTCCATGTCCCAAGCATGTTTCTGGTAGGGACAAAACACATTCAAAGGCAGTTCTACTCATCATGTTCTAAACATCTCAAACCACTCCCTATGACTGTGGAAATATTAGCAAACCCACTGGCTCACATGCATAATCTCACCATAGCCCTCAGTTTCCTTGACTGTATTCAAGGTATTCACAGCATCCACATCTCTCACTCAGGATATCCTCCCTGACCTCATTGCCATCTCTTAACACTCATCCCAAGTCAGCCCATCATTCTGCATCTATTCTTCCCCAATCTGATGGCTCTGCATTTGGTTATGAAGCACGAGGCTATGCATTGTATTTCAAAGCATCCCAAGATTTCCCAATCAAAAGTATCACTTGGGTAGTGGATAATTAAATAGTAGATAGAGATAGGTAGATGATAGATGATAGATAGATAGACAGATAGACAGATAGATAGATGATAGCTATTCATAGAACCTTTTCCTGAAGATTCTGGCTTAGAAGTTCTGGGGATATCCCTGGGATTCTTGCTTTTAACCAGACCTCAGTAATACTTATGATCATGTGCCTGATTCGATAGCATCATCTTAGTTCAGAAATCCCAAACTCACAGAATATTGGCTATAGCCCACAAAGTGCTTTTCAAAAGTTTGAACTGAATGTCTTTAAGTGAAACACACACTCACCAATTCCCTCAGAGCCCACTCCTTGCTAGTATTATATGTTGGGGCTTCATGCCTTTA
Organism: Neomonachus schauinslandi; assembly: GCF_002201575.2. Classification (NCBI taxonomy): domain Eukaryota; kingdom Metazoa; phylum Chordata; class Mammalia; order Carnivora; family Phocidae; genus Neomonachus; species Neomonachus schauinslandi. The sequence continues at coordinate 60,100,536 of NC_058410.1, forward strand.
AGTCACTTGTCTGTCATGTCTGTCATCTGAAGGCATCTGAGTTTGTGAATTCTGCTTTAGTTACTATCTATATTCATGTTTCCTCTTTCACATAAAACTTCAATTCATTAAGAATAAGTAGGATATAATCATTGGGGAAATGCAAGTCAAAACCACAATGAGATATCACCTCACACCTGTTAGAATGGCTATCATCAAAAAGATGAGAAATAACCAGTGTTGGCAAGGATGTGGAAAAAAGGGAACCTTCGTGCACTGTTGGTGAGAATGTAAATTGGTGCAACAACTATGGAAAACAGTATGAAAGTTCCTCAAAAAATTAAAAATAGAACTACCGTACAATCCAGTAATTCCACTAGTATTTAGCCAAAAAACCAAAATACTAATTCAAAATGATATATGCACCCCTATGTTTACTGCAGCATTATTTTTTTAAAGATTTTATTTATTTAAGAGAGAGAGAGAGAGCACGCAGGAGAGCATGCACAAGCAAGGGTAGGGGTAGAGGGAGAAGCAGGCTCCCCGTCAGGCAAGGAGCCCAATGTGGGACTCCATCCCAGGACCCTGGGATCATGACCTGAGCTGAAGGCAGTCACTTAACTGACTAAGCCACCCAGGTGTCCTACTGCAGCATTATTTACAATAGTGAAGATATAGAAGCAACCTGTGTCCATCAGTGGATGAATGGATAAAGAAGATGTGAGATACACATACACACACACAAACACACACACACACTCACACACAGGAATATTACTCAGCCATAAAAAAGAATGAGATTTTTGTCATTTGCAACAATATGGATTATGATTTCACTTATATATGGAATCTAAAACACAAAACAAATGAATGGGAAAAGACCCACAAATACAGAGAACAAACTGGTGGTTGCCAGAAGGGGGGTGGTGGGCAAAATAGGTGAAATGTAGTGGGAGTTACAGGCTTTCAGTTATAGGATAAATAAGTCACAGGGATGAAAGGTACAGCATAGGAATACAGTCAATGGTATTGTAATAGTGTTGTATGGTGACAGATGGCAGCTACACTTGTGGTGAGCACAGCATAACATATACAGTTGTCCAATCACTATGTCATACACCTGAAAATAATGTGACATTGAGTGTCAACTACACTTCAATTTAAAAAATAAATTTAAAAAGCCACTAAAAAGGTTTTTACATGATTTGAAGGCCCATGTTTAGGTATTATTATCAACACAAAATCTATTATTCTGATTTACTTTCTCATGTTATTTAAAACTATAAACTGAGAGTTACCCATTTAGGTTTCAAGTGCATTTTGTATATATGGTTATAATAAATCTGTAATCATAGGCTCTTAGTAGGGTTTAAGGGTTTGTTTTACACTTTATGCTATTAAAAATTAGAGATAAAAAAGATTAAGTAGAATAGATAAAATAGAATCTTCTCTTTTTGCAATACATTTAGCATTCAAGGAAGGGTTGGGGTTTTTTTGGTTTTTTTTTTTTTTGCTTTGTTTTCATTTATTTTGTTTTGTTTTTTTAAAGAGTGGCCCTCTCTAATGTATTCACTGACATTCTCTTAAACACCAAAAGCAAGCTGACAGGCACAGGATTCTGATTTCACCTTGACTCGGGTTTAGAGTAGCTGAGTTTATCTCTGCAATATTAAATCCCTCTGGCTTGAACTATCAGACATTGTTCTCTGAAGCAAAGAAGATGACATAGCAGGTACGCTGAAGCAGTTAGCATCCTGCTGAGACAACGTCCCCTCTGCACTCATTTGGAGTATTTACTCTGGGAAAAAGTGCCATCCACCATTCTCTATGCTAGTCAAGAGACTGGGTAATCCCCTTACCCTGCATAAACCACAGAGGATTGACCCCAGTGTTACACACAGCCATTTCTCCAACAAGAGAGAGGATTAGGTTCGCTTTTTTTTTTTTTTCACTCACCTTAACAATACTATTTTATAGGGTTCAGAAAATAACAAAAAGAAAAGAAAAAATGAGGAGGAGGGGGAAGCAAGGAGAAGGGGAAATGTGCTTCAGGGGGAATATATTGGGGTTGGAATATATATTTCCTTTTAGCTTGAAAGAACTTAATTAGGGAAAACTTGCCAGCTGAAAGTAAATGGCTTCTAATGAGAATCACAATTTCTCCTTTCCCAGATCTCTCCAAGAGAAATGCCAAGAGACGTGGGTTCTGGATGTTTCAGACTTTCCTTTCTGAAGTAGCAGAAGAATGGAAAAAAAAATGTGTCCTAAGTACTTTCAGCAAACATGTCCTGAGTGCTTATTGGGTGGCAAGGACAATTCTAAGCACTAGCATCCAAAGATAAATAACTCACTGCCCTCAAAGTCAAAACAGACCAGTAAAAATTAATCAATCAGTCAATCAGTGCTACATATTGGAAATAAATGCAAGGTGATATGTAGCATAGAAGATAAATTCTGCCTCTACCTAAGGGTAAGAGCAGGAAAGGAATCAGCAAAAACAAAACAAGTGGGAACATTTGGGTTACTCTTGATAGCTGAGTAAAACCTCACCAGGTATATAAAATAGGGCACGACAAGCCAGGCAGGGGGCATTTCATGCATGTGGAAGTTTTGGAAAGTATTTTGTGTCAGATTTACTGGAATATGGACCAGGCTAACGGGTCAGAAGGGTTAGAGAGAACTCAGATAGGTGCTGGACCAATAGGCAGATGTTGGAATGTTGGGCGATACTAGGTTCATAGGCTAGGCCACCACCCTCAATAGGATAGCCTTCCCCACAGACACATCTGATTGGCAAAGAGATATGTACATTCAGGCATCAGAATTTGTCCAAGACCTGAAAGTTATCATGAGGGTCAGTAATAGCCACAAAGATCACCAGAAATATGATATCTAGAGCAAGAAATCCCTTCTGAAATCAGAAATGGTAACCTGAGTATTGAAAATGAAAGCAAACTTCCAGATAAATATGGTTAATTCCGCATGCATTTTTATGGTCTCTCTCTTCTGCACCAAAAAGTCAGTAAAAGGGAGAAAACGTGTAATCCACAAGGCAAAGAGAATACAAAAGTAAGTGAGCAATACCCAAAAAAGGAAAATTGAAAGCAAATAGAGAAGTGGTAACTGATGGAAGAGTAGAAGTTGAAATCTAAGTGCTTACACAGAGAGATGACAAGGAGAAGCAAACCCAGCAGAACACAGAAAAGGCCAAGTATTGGGGATAATAGAGGGAGGCATGAGCCTGAATAAAAGAGGTGATGCACATCTTTATACTACATAATTACACACCTCTAACCCCCTTTGTCACCTCTGCAGTAAGAGAAGATCCCTCACCCATTCCTCCACACTCTTGCTATCAAATGCTAGCAACCAGGTATATTCATCTTAGTCAGGGACCTAGACAATTATTTACTGGAGATATTTAGTCTATAATGTCAGGAAAGGGTAGGCCTTGATGCAATAAATAATGAATGCTTTAAATAGTGTATTTCTTACTCATCACTGTCTGAAGCATGCCAAGTTGTCTTTCTCTATATTGTGTCTAAACATCCAGAATGTATGGCATCCAAGGGCCACCATTAAGGCTTTTGCCTACACTTTCCTCTCACTCATTCTGCCTCCTGGCTGACACTGGTGCTTCTTCATGTGGCCCTACATACCATGGCATGCCCCCTCCTCTTGGAAATTATGAATAATCAACTATCTTTTCAATGGTAATTATCTCCTGCTCTGTTAGAACTCACCCTATGTGAATAAAAATAAAATTGTGGGTACATTTTAAAACAATGTCCAGGAAAATCTTCCAACATGGAAAACAGAGACAATGTGAATACACAGGGAAAAAAAATGACCAAAAGGAAATACAGACAATACAGGGAAAAGAAAAAAAAAAATTAAATACCTACAAATACTATCCTCAGATAAAAGTGAAAATATTGCATTTTTATATAAAAATAGACTATGAAGATAAAAACAGATCAACAAATAAGAAAGACCTCTTAGAAATTAAAATAATGATGCTTCAGCTAAAATTCAAAAGAATTGTTGAATGATAAAAGTCAAAAATATCCAAGAAAAAAATTTTTAATTGAAAATGGAAAAAAATAAGAGTTAGAGGATCAATCCAGGAGATCCAATATCTGATGAGTAACTGTTTCTGGAAAAAAAAAAAAAAAACAAAGGGAAGTAAATTATCAAAAGAATTACAAAACTTATTTCTCAAAACTGAAGTACATGAATTTCCAAACTGAATGGGCCTCCAAAGGCCCAGTACAATAAATGAATAAAGACCTACACCAGGGCACATTATCATGAATTTTCACAGTATTAGAGATAAAGAAAAATCCCAACAAATTCCAAATTAGAGAGAAAAAAAGATGAGGAATCATGCTGGTATTAAAATTTTTTTAATTATTAATATATAGCAATGTATCCTAAATGTTAAGGAAAAATGATTTCTAATTCATAATCTTGTACCTAATCACCAATCAAGTATAAGAGAAAAATAAAATAAAAGACATTTTAAAACTTGTAGTGACCCAGAAATTTTATGTCCTATGTACCCTTTTCCAGGAAGATTCTGGAGAATCTACTTTACCAAAATTGAGAGAGTAAATCAAGAAAAAATAAGACATAGGAACCAAAAGAAAAATATCCAATGAAGGAGAGGGGCAAAGGAAATCTCCAGACAGTGGTAAAGACAATAGACAACAACACTGAAGTAAGCCTTAGACTGTTTCAGTCTGGATAATGGAAGATTCCAGGAAGGAGATCTCCAGCAAAATAATAATAATAATAATAATAATAATAATTGATGGATTACTAGATGTATTTGAACACGTGGAAAATAGTAGTACAAGACATTCTCTAATTTGACACGTAAAGAGCTTAGAAGTCATCACTCCCACCGTTACAAGGAAAAGCCTGAAAATTTGAAAATCAATTACTTTTCTTAGATCATTCAGAAAATTGAAATCACAGGACAAACCACCACCCCCAAAACTGGACAGAGAGGTGAATACAGAGGATACAGATTAGTTTACCTAAGGCAGGAGCCACCAGTACCAGGAGCCATTCAAACACTTAAATGGTAACTTCAATGAACTGATAAGAGATAAGAGTAGACTAGCTTGAGAGTTTTAAATTACTAGGGGTCCAATCTTGGCAGAGTCACATTTATATGGGTTTTACCTCCAGGAGCTTCACCAGGTTCCTATGGTAAAGAGCAGAGAAAAATCCCATATTTACCTGGGAGTGGAAAAGTAACCATTTTGAAATAAACCACGAGCATTCTCCCCAACAAAGGCCTACCTGGCAGGGAATATATTTCATCAGAGCTTTATCAGACTTGGATAAAAGAAATTACCCAACTCTAGCCCCCTCTAGGCTTCCTGTCTCATCTAAGGCAGGGGGAGGTAGTAGAAGCTGAAAAATACTATGAAAGTCACATCCCAGAGGTACAGGCCCACTAAAAACCTGAGACTTAATCACAGAAATATAGAATGCTTCCCTTCCTCCTGTATCTTACTAGCACATCAATCAGGGTTCTTCTTAAGGAGTCTCTAGGGAAAACCAGAGAAGAGAAGAGACAAAAATTAGGACACTAGAGGAAACTAAAGCCTCTGTTACTTAACAGCTAAAGCAAACAATAAACATAGCCTAGCTCCTAGCCAAATAGACATAAAACCTTGCACTAAAGACCTATCTCAGCTCCTATCATCTACTACACCATGTCCAGTTTTCAACGAAAAAAAAAAAAGGAAGGCACGGTAAAATGCAAAAAAATATATATATATATACAAGGCATGTTTAATAATACAAGAAAAAAAAACATAATCTGAAGAGACAAACATCAAAACAAGACTCAGATATGTTAGAGATTTTGGAATTATCAGACCAGCAATTTTTTTTTAAAGATTTTATTTATTTATTTATTTGAGAGAGAGAGAATGAGAGAGAGCACATGAGAGGGGGGAGGGTCAGAGGGAGAAGCAGACTCCTTGTCGAGCAGGGAGCCCGATGTGGGACTCGATCCAGGGACTCCAGGATCATGACTTGAGCCGAAGGCAGTTGCTTAACCAACTGAGCCACCCAGGCGCGCAAGACCAGCAATTTAAAATAACTATGGTTAATATGCCAAGAGATATAATGGTAAAACACAAGAACAGATGGATAATGTAAGCAGAGAGCTAGAAACTCTAAGAACAAATTAAAAAGAAATGCTAGAAATCCATTGTAACAGAAATGAAAAAATACCTTTGTTGGGCTCATCAGTAAACTGGATGTAGACAAGGAAAGAATCAGTTATCTTGAAGCTATGTCAATAGAAACCTCCAAAACTGAAATGCAAAGAGAAAAGGGAAGGAAAAGGGGGGAACTGAATATCCAAGAACTGTGGGACAACTACAAGGAAGTATAACATATGTATAATGCGAATACCAGAAGCAGTAGAAATAGAGAAAGAAGCAGAAGAAACATTGAAGTAATAATGGCTGAGAATTTTCCATAATTAAAGGCAGATATCAAATCACAGATCCAAGAAGCACAGAGAACACCACACAGGATCGATATCCATAAAATCTACACTTAGACATACAGTATTCAAAATACAGGAAGCCATAAGAGAAAAACACCTTAACTTTATAGAAATAAGAACAGGACTTCTTGTCAAAAAAACATACAAGTAAGAAGAGAGTAAAGTGAAATATTTAAAATGTTGGTAGAAAAAAACTTTAAAATTCTGTACCAAGCAAAATTATCCTTCAAAAATGAAGGAGAAATAGACTCCTTTAGATAAACAGAACTGAGGGAATGTATTGCTAGTTGACCTGGCTTGAAAAAAATCTTAAAAGTAGTTCTTCAGAGAAAAGAAAAATGACATAGTTTTAAAATCAGATCTATATAAATAAAGGAAGAGTACCAAAGGTGTAAGTGAAAGTAAAATAAATTTTTATTTTTCTTCTTCCTTCCTGATCTAATAAATATTTGTTTAAAGTTATAACAGCAATTGGGCACCTGGGTGGCTCAGTTGGTTAAGCAACTGCCTTCGGCTCAGGTCATGATCCTGGAGTCCCAGGATCAAGTCCCTCATCGGTCTGCCTGCTCAGCAGGGAGTCTGCTTCTCCCTCAGACCCTCCTCCCTCTCATGTTCTCTGTCTCTCATTCTCTCTCTCGCAAATAAATAAAATCTTAAAATAAATAAATAAAGTTATAACAGCAACTATTACATAAGTGAGATGAATACAGCAATGTTATACATCATGGGATGAAGAAATTGGGAATAATCTGTTATAAGGTACATGTCCTACCCATAAAGAGTCAAGAGTTATTTGAAAGTCAACTTAGAATTACTGAAAACGTATATTGCAAACTCTAGAGCAACCACTAATAGAAGAGTTTTAAAGGAGTATAATTGATATGCCAAAAGAGGAGAAAAAGGAATCATATATAAAATCGTCAATTAAAAGCAGACAAGGCAGGGAAAGAGAGGAAGACATCCCATAAAAGAAAACAAAAAACAAGTACAACAAACACAAAACAGTTATAGATATACTAGAATATCTGGGGAGAAAATCATCAATATGTTCAAAGAACACTGCAAAAATAAAACATGAGGCAGAGTGATGTCAGCAAGATGGTGGAATAGGAAGCACTGGATTCTTCTTTACCCAGTGGACACACAAGTTCAACATCAAAAATGGATGAATTTCCTTTGTGAAAAAGCCAGGAACTAGTTAAGAGGCTACTACATCCTGTACAAGTGCAAAACCAGCCACACTGAAACTGGTAGAAAAAGTGGAGATGCCCTCCTTCCATAATCCCCCTTCCCAGCACAGCACATGATCAGAACTCTAGCTGCAAGTTTCTCCCTGAGGAGGGAAAAGGCTGGACCACACAGCCAACATCCCAGCTTTTCTGAGTACTGCCCAAGGGACTGGCTTCTATTTTGCCTATCTCGGAGCACTGATGGGACCTAGCACATGCTAGACCCTGGAGACTATAGATAGAAAAACAACAGTTTGAACTAGCATGTGAGTACTCACCACAACTTCTCCCCACCAGCTCAGTGCAGCACAAGTGGGCAGGGGGAAAAAAAACAGCTTCCAGCTTCTCTAGTGGAGGAAATGAGTTGGACCACACATAACATTCCCAATTTTCTAGGGGTTGCCCAGAAGACTGACTTCTTTCTTGCCTGTCTCAGAGCACTTTTGGGACCAAGCATACTCTAGATTCTTGGGGGCCACTAAGAACAAAGATGGTGCTTCATACCAAGACACACCATAATCAGATTGTCAAAAGTCGAAGACAGAGAATTTTGAAATCGCCAAAAGAAAAGCAATTCCTCATACACAAAGGAATCCACATAAGACACTGAGTGGACTTTTCAGCAGAAGCCTTTCAGTCCAAAGGGAGTGGGATGATATTCAAAGTGCTGGGGGAAAAAAAAAAAAAAAAAAAAAACCTGCTAACCAAGATTATACCTGGCAAAACTGCCCTTCAAAAAATGAAAAAAAAGGAATAAGGAAACCCCAGGACCCGGCAACAGTGAAAAGCCATCATGACTTGAAGCTTGACAGGGAAAGAGAAAAAGGCAATAGGCCTGGAATCAGAAGAGAAGGGAGAGGGGCTGCCCCACAGGAGTTGTGGTATTAGGTAAAAGATCCAAGTCTCAATCCAACTTAGCTCAGCATGGAAGAAGCCAGGAAAAGAAATATCCCAACTTCTCCGTCCTACTTGCTTGGTATTTCCAGCTGTTGCCACCCTTCAGCCAAACTCAGCCTGAAGTCCAAGGGTAAAAGAACACAGATGTGTTGAGCAGTCAGATCTGGTGTATTAATTAAGAATATGCAAATTATGACATCCTGAATGAGTAGGCACAAGCCACACACACAGGGTTGGCAGGTAGCTTCCTCAGCATCTGAATACACTCACACAAAGGAGGTCAAGTATTAAGATTTATCACTTGCAACTTCCAGAAACAGGGCAGGGGAGGGTGGGGACATAACAAGCAGGGGGAAGAGCAGTCCTTCATCCTAGCAGAGCAGGGTAGCAGGCACCTAATTCCTTATAATGAGGTTGAGACAAAGGTCACTAAATTTGGTGGGGGGGCAGGGAGGGAAGCTTCAACCCCAAGTGGTTATTTTAAAAGATGTCCCAGGAAAAGCAAAGCAGGAACTTGGGGTTGGAATTTTAAGTTCAGGTCTTTACCTAAATGTCCAAACTCTGGTTGTGAGCAGGGTTGTCATGCTATAAAATTCCTAGCCAGCAACTCAATATAGCCATTTTCTCATCACACTAGGTGACACAGTCCTCAGAGATCAGCCTCCCAGGGCACAAAGAAGGGCAGGGAAAGGTACAAAATGGGCATAGCCAATTATCTCCAAACATTTTATCATACAACACAAATAAATTCTTATTTCTTAAAACCAAAGTTAGGTTTCCAAACACACCCTAATTGAAAAATCCATGAATGTAGTCCAATCAAGGTCCTTTGCTTGGTAGAGGGTAGCCTGGATTGGGGCTAGTACAGAGCTCCACCAGGGTACAGTAGATAGGAATGGAAAATGGAGAGGAAAAATCTCAAAGACAAAAATACTTATTGTCAATGAGATGGGATGTTAGAGGTAGGGGCAGACTTTAGCATAGTCTCACAAAGTTACTTACATTTAGGGTTCTCTGGTTTTTCTGCTGAATTTAAGGTGGCAAGCAGATGTACTGAGAAGCTAAGTCACATGAAACACATCGGTGCATTTTAAAATAGAGATATTGAAGGGGGCACTCCAGAAACTGACCCCCATGACCTCTGGACCCCAATATTACCTCATCTGGGAGGCTGTAAAATCTGAAGATTTCACAGAGGAAGGGGGCTTCTAGGTCATCTGTGGTCTGGACCAGTTTCCCTAGAAACAGCTCTAGGCCTTCAGGTTAAACGTGTCAATATTAACTTACACTGATCTAGGTCACACAGTAGCTTAGTTGGAGAAAGCAGACCCAGAATCCCCACAGGATGGTTAAAGGTAAGGATATATGTCCAGAAGGTTTTAAATAAGGTTTCCAGGACATGGATGACATGAAAATTGAACCATATGAATAACAATGGTTTCTGCACCCATCACTAGCTAAGTTGCTTGGGAGTATATGTTGGGATTTAAAGGCCAAATTAAATAACATTCCTTTGTCACGTTTGGAACTGATTGAGAAATAAGAACCAAGAAACAGATATATGGAGATTAATATGTCAGTTTTACTTTTGGTAAGTACGGCTTTAAATCGGTGGGTTTTGTGGGCATCCTGAGTCAACTTCAGAAATATTCTTACCTGCCCCACCATACATTGAACTGGAAACCACAGACCACCCCTTTAAAAGCAAAGCCTGCCCAGTAATCTTTCCACATTCCTGGGAAAAGCCCAAATATGCCCTCTACGTAGGTCAGCAGTTTTGAGATAGCTCAGGAGGTTTAAAGGAACTGATTTTCACTTCTTCCCCTAGACTCACCAATCAGATAAGTCACTCACCCTGCCTCAGACAGGAGTAGGTGAGGAAGCTATATTGGAAACTCCTTTTGGCAATGGAGTTTAAGTGGCTACTCCTCTGTTGACTATTATGGCAGGGAAGGGTGTTGGTGGGGAAGGCACTGTCCCTACAATATGGAAAAAGTTCGAAGTCAGATCCTTACAGGGAATAATAACAGGGCTTTGTGGCCAGGATTTCGTTCTCAACATAATCAGCTCAATTTCATTTTACCAAGAGTTAGCACAAGCAAATAGTTGGCCAACTGACAAAGTTTTTTAAGACAGGGAAGAACCTACGCTCAATGCATTAGTCTGTATCATAAATGGGTAATTGGCTTAGAGACAACCAGAAGTGGAGCCAAAGGGAAATGTGTTTATATAAAAGGCTTCCTAGACAACCACAGGCCACTGGAACAGCTGATATTTTATCAGTAGGTCCACAAGGGGAACATTTGAAAAGTGGATAGAGGAACCACAGAAGCGCCAAACATCCCCCATGTCCCCTGTCATCCCCACCCCAGCATGACACCAACCAGATGTTAAGTGCTGGGCTTTTTCTCAGGGGCTACCCTTTGACTCCTCCTCACTACTGTTGTCAAGGAACAATGGGCTTGTGTGAGTGTCTGATGAGGGTGACGGTCTTGGCATGTGTTTGGAAAGATGCCTGTTCCTTCTGTGGGAGCAGGCTTTGTGCTAAGAATTAGCCACAAATCCAGACGAAGCAAGAAAATTAATAAGTGAACAATGCTAACAAAGTCCTTATCAGAAATATTAAAAGCTTGGATGATTTCTTATTGATGCAATGTTTCTACCCTCTTACTCACCTACTTAGCTATCAGCCCCCAGGGCGGGGGATTAAATTGCAGTGGAAAATGAATTGGCTGCAGGAGATTGTCCTCCATGGATAATGCTGGTTGGGGCCTACCACTGTTGTGTTTAATGTTAAGGCCAGTGGGCTGCCCATAGAAGTGTCACATGGAGGGAATTCATCAGCCCAGGTCCCGGGCCAACGTGAAATTAGATCCAGCTCACAAAGTTGTAGTTTGTCTTCTCTGGTATCAGTCTACTGCCAATAACTCGATTTACCCCCCAAGGAGGTTCTCATCTTTCCCCAGTAGGGGATCCTGTGCTGCACATATGAGCCCATTTTTCTGCTTTCCCAACACCAGGTAATCCTGAGCATGTTTCCAGCTGGATCTGAGCTTTCCATCAGCCTGGGCCAGGGCTTATGTCCTCAAGGGTCTAATTCTCTTTGGGGAGATTTCTGGCATACAGAAAGAAGTAAGTTGCCACCCATTCTTTCGGCTTATCCAAGGCTAATATGGTTAGTTGAAGCACTTCTTTCAGAGAATAATGTTTGTACATTGCAACTGCTAATTTGGGGATCAGAAGTAGTCTTTGCCACTCTTATTACTGTAATTTCCATGAGTTCTCATGGCTTAGAACACAAACAAACAAAAACATATCTTTTATAGGGTTTCCAACTTTTTATTTTATTAAATAAGAACAATTTGTAAAATAGCTGCCATTCTCCTATGACTATATTTTGTGAAAGAAAAGATAATCAAACAGGATCATAGAATGAAGGTTACTCCTTTAAAATGACTAAATTTAGCCTTAAGGGGAAGAAGCAATATTGTCTATAGTCGCTAAATTTACTGATAGCCAATGGAAACTTTGTTATAGTCTGGTTTTTGTGAACCACTGCTCTTCAACATTAGGTTAAAAGTACACAGATAATATAGAATACAAATGATTATTTAAACATAGGAGGAAGAAGGCCTAATAATATACATTTTTATTCAGACAAGTTATTTACAAAACCTACACTCACATCAAAATACTTACAAAGCAGCTTCCCTCCCACTAGTGGCTTTCTTAGAAAGCAAAATTATAATTTTTTTAAAAAGATAAATTATACAACAGTACAAACTCAAATAAAAGCTAAAAACCAATTCAACCCTGGGCATCAAAATGAACAGCATGCATAAAATTCAAAGGGCACAGTTAGCAATAAATTTTCTTCATTATAAAGCTAATGTTTTTCCAGTGGGTAGAAACAGATTTTGGCTATCAAAATTTTCAATAAATTAAAGTACAGAAGCCGAAAATGAATGGAGAAACGATCCCAGCAAGGTCCTTTTCAGAAAGCATGTATTGAGAGCCTGTACAATTTGATGTTTATTTATCTTAATAAATATATTCTCATCCGACCCCCCTCCCAATGTCTCCCCTCTCTCCAACAATAAACACCCATCCATCATCTTCTAAAAGAAATTAATCTGTAGTGGAGGATGAATCACAGTTGTATCATTAAGACTATGGCCTCATCCCTAGAATATTAGCACTGCAAAACAATACAACAATGACTGGTTCAAAAAAATGTTCTGGAAGGCCATTTTAGGTACTGAAAGATGGAGAGTTTTACTTCAAACTTAGAAAAAAATTATTCAGAATTAATGGCGTTGTGCATACACATTTAGTCAATAAATACTGTTACTAGGCACTGTGGGGCATTCAAAACTGAACAAGACACAGTCTCAGCCCTCCAAGAACTCAAATGTAGTAGTTAAATGATACACAGCCCTCCTCAGAGGCCATTAGAAGAGGCCTAGTACTGAGAAGGGCCACCAATAAAATCATTTATTTAAATTTCATCTTTCATTTTATCTAGTTTTACTTACAGAAAATCCAGAAAGATTATTATTTCACTCTTTTCCAGTATGATGATAAACAATGGAAGGCAGTAACTGTACCTTGCACAGGACATCTGTATTCTAAGTAAGTCCTTCATGTGTCATTTTTCACTGATGTTACTTGCTGTCATGATACATTTAGTTATGAACATCATATTCACAATCATGTCAATGATAAGTCAAACAGACACTTAGGCTTCAACTTTGGAATATTACTATGTGATTCTTACATATTTATCTTTAAAAAAAGAGAGACACTATTATTTTACTGGCTAAAGACAGGACAGAGAGAAGGGAAAACCTTTAAATGTTACATAAAGAGAAGCTTCCCTCCTTCCTTCAGCATCTAGCCTCCTGAGTATGGATGTGAAGTTGATGGAGCTGCACTACTATATTTATATTAATGCTACTATATTTATAGTAGCATTATTCATAGTCACCACAGACTGGAGGCCACCAAGCATGTCTTTCAATAGGTACAACTGTGACACGTCAATGCAATACAACATCACGCAACAAAAAGAAAAATAAGCTATCAAGACACGAAAAGGCATGGAGGAAACTTAAATGCATATTACTAAGTGAAAGAAGCCAGTCTGAAAAGGCTACATACTGTATCATTCCAATTGTGTGACATTCTGGAAAAGACAATACTATAGAGACAGTAAAAAGTGGTTGCCAGGGATTATAAGAGGGTGGAGGGTAGATGGCGGGAGCACAAGGGATTGGTAGAGCGGTAGAATGGTGAGACTATTCTGTATGATCCACCACTGTAATGGTGGATACATGACATTATGCATCTGTCAAAGTTTATAGAACTCCTTTCCAGGAAGGAAAGCAGACTGGGACAAAAGAATCTAACCATATTACAAATGTATAAAACAACCTCACTGAAGGGGGTAGAGGGAGAGGTTCTGATGCAAGTAACTTTGGAAATAAATGAAGTCTGCAAGAATAAAGGCAAAAAGAACTGCAAATAAGCACTTTACTCTAGTTGATAAAGTTGTTTCTCATGTATAGCACTAATAATTCTGATACTGCTATCTATGTATACTGGAATTTAACAATTAAGTAAATGGATGAGGGATGGTGGAAGACACATTTTTCACTATTAAAGTAGGAATTTAAGCAAGGGGAGGAGGCTAGAATAATCCATGTGGTCATGGGTTAGAGTCTGAAACACCAGTAAGAACTCACACTTAACTTAATATAGATATAGATAGTTACACATAGAACTATTTATAGATATGTGGATATACATGGGTTAGTATACACACATATATTTCTTTGCTTGTCAGCTGAAAGGGCATAAAAGAAAAGATACTCTTGTAGCAAAGAATATACCTAGTTCCCAGATGAGCCAGGGTTTCTTAAGAAATGGCCAATCTAAGGTAGAAAACTTACAAGATGGGCCTGGAATATCTTGTACTGACATAAAGTAAGAAAGCAATGACGGGGTTAAGTTAAAAGGACACAGGAGCCGACTGAAAGAGTTCTCAACATCCAAAGCTGGAACAATTTGAACAAAAATAAATAAAGTAGTATTGGATTATAACCTAAAGTATTTTAAAAATCATAAGTCTATACCAACAGAAATAATTGAATAAACTAATAAATGAAGGAGAAGAGGTAAATCTCCCATGCAAAAGAATTCCAAATAAATTATGTCAATACTTCACCTTAAACAAGGAGGAGCATAACTTCTTAAGTGTGGGCTGCACATAGTGACTTCCTTCCAAAGACTACAGCATGGGAAGGGGAGAAAGGAGACTAACTGTATAGCAGAGAGACCTGATAAACTAGTGATCAAGTTCCACACCAACATCATAATGTCTCCATGAAGGAGGTGATGAAATGAGACTTTACCTTTGTGATCTTCCTCCTCAAAACTCATAATCCCAGTTGAATCATGGGAAAAACAGATGCTCAAGAGAGGAATCCTATAATACATATGACCAGTACTCCTCAAAACTGTGAAGATTATCAAAAGAGGAAAATATGAGAAGCTATCACAGCCAACAGGAGTCTAGGGAGACATAACAAGAAAATGTAATGTGGTATCCTGTATGGGATGGGATCCTGGAACAGAAAAAGGACATTGAGTAAAAACTGAATGAAATCTGGGGCACCTGGGTGGCTCAATCAGTTAAATGGCCGGCTCTTGGTTTCACCTCAGGTCATGATCTCAGGGTCCTGTGATCAAGCCCCATGTCTGACTCCACCCTCAACGGGGAGTCTGCTTGAGCATTCTCTCTCTCCATCTCCCTCTGCCCCTCTCCCCGCTCTCTCTCTCTGAAATAAATAAATAAATTTTTTAAAAAAACTGAATGAAATCTGAATAAACAATGGACAATATATTGCTGTATCAATATTGTTCAATGTATCAATATTGGTTCAATATATCTATATTGTTTCATTAATTGTAATGTAATAATGTATCAATATTGGATCAATGTATCAGTATTATAATGATGTATTAATGTTGGTTGATTAACTGTAACAAATGTACTACACTAATACTAGATGTTAATAGGGAAACTCTGTGCAGGAAGAAGGGAATATATGGGAACTCTCCATACTTTCTGCTCAACTTTTCTATAAATCTAAAGCCATTTTTTAAAAAATAACACTTATTAATTTTTAAGAGGTTCTTTAAGGCTTTATACACCTCTGGGTGAAATTACTTTCCCACCTGTGTGTTAAAGCCTCCATTGGAATTGGTCACTGAACCTATACCTCTATCCATGGAGAAAACAATTTATGGCTCAGGATACTGATCCGAAGAGGGTTCAACAGTGGGCTGGGCAGTGTGAACATTCTGAGGGAATGTGGACATCAGGAAGAGAGATGAGACACAAGAAAAGTAGATAGCTAAGTCTCTCAAAACTGTCCTGGGGTCACAGACATGAGAGATCTCTGCTTTTAAATGTACTTTAAAAATTAATAAAAGAGGGGAGCCTGGGTGGCTTAGTCAGTTGAGCATCTGACTCTTGATTTCAGCTCACATCACGATCTCAGGGTCCTGGGGTCAAGCCCCCTCCTCAGGCTCCACACTCAGTGGGGAGTCTGCTCGAGGATTTCTCTCCCTCTGCTCCTCCCCTCCAATATATAAATAAATCTTTAAAGAAAATTAATAAAAGATAAGGTGATACACAAAAAAATCATTTTGAAAGAGCAAATAGTCTCCGTCCTGTGTAACCAGCCAGGAGAAACTCATTTGCCAGCTCCTTACTGAGTACCTGAGGCCTGCTCACTCTCCCCTCCCCACTCTCTACCCTGAGGGAGCGGGAGTCCTCTCTGTTACCCCTGATACTGTTATCCATTGGCTGCCTTCTGTTGCAACTGCCAGTTTTGCAACCTTGCAACAATCAAGTGAAAAATAAAAACCTCTAGGGTTACAGTTATTTTACTTAGCAATAAACTGAGCCAATTCAAGAAAATTCAACAAATATGCCTTAGACACTATTTGCAAACATTGTTCCATATGATGGAAGAAGATACAAAGGCAGATAAAGCACAGCTTGTGCCCTCAAGTCCAGCATTTAATGAAAGAGATGAGTTGACCTCAAAAAAGTCTTTGGTGTTACAAACCTAAGGAATTACAGAAATTAACTTTATTAATAGAAACAAGACTTTAAGTAGGATTAGGTTTGGAAGGAAGATATTTTGAGTGTCCTGGGTTTCAAGCTTCAAGTAACAGCATTGAGCTAGAACTATAGACATGGGAATTTTGCCAGATACCTTACTCACCCCTCCAAATCTACTCTCCACCTTTTTTCACCCTGCTGTCAGCTCTAGGAGCCTGACCTGTGCAGATGAACGTGGATCATGGCACCCTTTGGCTTCACCTTGGGTTCTGTCAACAGGAGATTGGAGGGAGATAAGAAAGTGATGTCAGAGTGTTTATTCGCTAGGTTCCCTCCCTGTATGGTTGCTTCAGATGGGCCATGCCCCTGACAGAAGGTCACCGCTACTTTATCTATTCCCTTCTCTCTTTCTGGATTCCAATAACCTCTCCCATCTCTGTCTCTTCAGACTTGAGGGGTTACAGTGACGCTTATACTAGCCCTGCACCACCCCTTGAAGTTCCCCTAGGCTCCACTCACACCTATATGAGTTCTTTCATAAGTAAACTCTCCTAGAATTATCCTAATTTGAGTATGCCTTTGGTTTTCTCTTGGGACTCTGACTGAATCAAGAGTTCCTGAATAAATAATACTTTCCCCCAAAAGGGAAAAATGCAGAAGAGAATCAACAGAGAAAAGATCACTTGGAAATCCTTTGTAACTCAAGAGGAAAAAGAAGCCACAACAAAGGAAACTAACTGTGAGAGAGACGGAGAAAGTAAAGGATAGGTCAAATGGTATGCAGACTGAGACCAGCCTCCATTCCGTGCACTCACTGAAAGATATATAATGATTACTGTCATAAAAAGATGGCTATTTTGAGACTTGATGCCTAGGTCTACATCTTTCCAAAACAAACTTTCTCTAATTTCTCTTACATTACTGCTGAGCAGAGATTTAGCGGCTGAGTGTGTCCCTCCCATCATCAGCCACCAGCCACTGCCAGTCACCACCTGCCCACCAGGCACACCACTCAACCACCCTCAGTCTTGCCATCCTACCCTTCTATAGTAACCCAGACTCTGCTGGAGGATTGAAGGGCTTATTCCCCAGCTGCTGAGAGTCCTGACAGCTGAAAATCCTCAGCAGAGAGCCCTCTTTGGAATTTTCTATGCAATCATTATTAGTGAAAGATTGCTAGACCAGTTAGAGAATGCTTCAGTGCTCTGTGTGATGGTTCTGTCTTTGAACTGATTTTTCAGTCTAAGTGCATGGGATTTGGTGAGTAGAAGTTGATGCCCCAAATTTGCATTAGAACACAGATTTTCCAGCTGATTGCTAAGTCATACGACAGGAATCGGGGCTTTCATATGCTTTATGTTGTTTAACCAGAAATGTAAAATGATTCACTTTCAGAATATTTGACCTCAGTCTATGTCTTCATAAGAGAAGCATTTCTATTTCTAATACCAGATAACTTCTGTGCCTGCTAAAGGCCAAATATCCCTAAAAACTCTCCCTAATTTTTCAGGATAAACACTGTTCTAATGATAACACATGTAAAAATGTTGACTTATGTGGCATTGATATGTCACTGAATGATATCAGACAAAAAATAATCAAAAAACAAAAAGTTTTAAAAGTCTTTAATATATTTACCCTTAAGCAACTCATGCATGATTTAACCTGAAACTTATGACCATTTATGAAGTACCCACTCTGAGCCAGGGATCATCCAGGCATTTTATATTTATGCATGCATCCATTTAAAAATAGTTATTACTTCTTAATCTTCATTTAAAAAACTTTTGGTTATTGGAATGCCTGGGTGGCTCAGTTGGTTAAGCGTTTGCCTTCAGCTCAGGTCATGATCCCAGGGTCCTGTGATTGAGCCCCGCATCAGGCTCCTTGCTCAGCCCTGAGCATCTTCTCCCTCTGCTTGCAGCTTCCCCAGCTTGTGCGTTCTCTCTCGCTCTTGTTTTCTCTCTCTCTCTGTCTCTGACAAATAAATAAATCTTAAAAAAAAAATAAAAATTTAAAAAATAAAAAAACTTTTCGTTATTACTTTTCCATTGTTTATTTTTTTGTGCTCTCAGTAAATATTTATTGATCACCTACTCTATGTAAGGCTCTGTGCTAGGAACTGGGTTACATAAGGTGAATAAAACACACACAATCCCTGTACATCTGTAGCTTATGAAAGTGACCAACAGTATTAAATATCACACAGTTAAATGTATAGCTGTGATAAGTGATATGAAGGAAAAGTATATCTTGTTGAGAGATGAAGAAAATAAGGGTCTGAGAGATTAAGCAATGTTCTGGCATCCTGCCTCCATGAGTGCATGATCTGCTTCATAGCATTATGGTTGTAGCTGGCCTTTCCCAAGCAGCGCCCCCCCCACTCCACGAGTAGTAGCCTGCTGCCCCCTCTGTGGGAGGACCCCTACCCACAATTGCTCTGCACACACCAGGACCCATGCAGCTAGTTTATCAGCCTTCCTTCTGGAGCATGATTAAATTGGAGGAAGTGTCACATAACTCGTAGGGCAACATATCTGGCACCAGAACAATAATCTAAGTCACAGTGGTTTGGAGCTTATTTTAAAAGAGCCCTGCCATACTGAAAATCCCACATTAGATTAACCCTTTCAAAGCAATCTTCATGTTATGGCTTACATTACAGCTGTCTGTGTCCATGAACTTACTCATCTTTGTAGCCTCACCTTGAAGCACTTATCTAAATAAATCTCTGTTGATAGAAACAGAAAAAGAAAGAGAGAGCAAATATTCCCACAGTTATAGGCAAACAAGAAAAAAAAATTAGTATAACAACAGGGAGGGTCATTTTCAGGAAAAAACCAGCAAAAATCAAAAATCAAATAATATCAGTATTTCTATTCTAAAACAGTTATAAACCTAGTTAGGATATAATTAATACACAGAAGGTAGTATGAATACTCACTATATATACACAGATATTCCTTCATTGTACATCAACATTTTGTAACTGGTGGGTGTGAAATATGTAATTATCAGGTTGATTTTGTAAATGTTCCAACATCCTCAAAAATAAAACTTACCTTCCCCATTTTCAGTTTTGCCAAGTGAGTGACGTATCTTATTTAATATGAATGTGTAGGCTAGAAACTATCTTTTCCACGGCAAGTTGCCTAGTTTGACCATGACACTAAACAGGTAAGATCCATTGAGAGCATGCGTGCTTTAATGGGCACCTGTTAAAAAAATTCTGCCATATCCCAGACATGGCAAGCTGAGGATTAGGCAAATCATGGCTTCTGGGAATATGACAATGTACAACGCATATCTTTAGAATATTACAGGGTGTGTTACACTTGTCCCCAAATACATAAAAATATTAAATTATAACAAACGCCATGATGAATAGAAAAAATCATCAGCACTTCCTCTGAGTGGCTCAGGTTCCTGATTTAGTTCGTGTGAACATTGCTCAATGTATAAACTTGCGAATAATAATTTAGGGTGAAGTTAAAGTCTTCCAAATGAAGACTTTAAACAATTAGCAAGAGTTTCTATCACTTTCATAGAATTTCTTGGTAGTTGCCTGGCAAGGAAGAGTAGTGTAATAATCATTCAATTATTTTGACCCACATTCATTTGAAACTAGAGGTGATAAATCTGTATCAGGCTGTGAAGGCTTTGCCATCTGTTCTAATCACTCATGGAAGAATAAAAAATGCAATCATAAGATTGTTACCTTCATGAATAGTTTAAGAGGAAAGAAAAATGGAATCTTGGTTTATGAACTTTTCTTCTAATAAAGTTAGAATTTGAAATGTGGTATCAATACTGTAACTTGTCATAATTTCCTGACATTTGCTTGAGGCTTTACTTATAAATTAGGTTCTGATTTAGTAGGCCCCAGAAAAATTAGGCTTCAGAATTTAAAAATAAATAAACAAACAACAACTACAACAACAACAACAACAACAAAATCCCCATTACATGCTCCACGATCTTCTTAAGCACTCCAAGTATTGATCTGATCAAGGTGGGAACCCAACCCAATAGCAACTCAACCCAGAAGACCACATAGCTGGTGTTTCACAGAAACTGACTCTAATCTAAAGACAACACCTCTGGGTAGAAACAGAAATCTCTTTCTTCCCCCCAAGGAAGTCTTTCCTTCCTTAGTTTCTCCCTAGAAAATGCAGTGTTGAGAAGGATTCTGAAGCCTCATCTCAGGTTGCAGGGAGAGTGCTATAACTAATTGTCACTGTCTCCCTGTGTCATGAAACACCAAGACTGTGACAAATAAGAGTTCTGCCCATTATAACATTTCTGATC
Source organism: Neomonachus schauinslandi (assembly GCF_002201575.2). NCBI lineage: Eukaryota > Metazoa > Chordata > Mammalia > Carnivora > Phocidae > Neomonachus > Neomonachus schauinslandi. Next base: position 60,121,618 of record NC_058410.1, read on the forward strand.
CTCTTCCAAAGTAACTCTTCTGCCCTTTGATGACAACCCTCAGAGGTAACATTTTCTTGTGTTAGCTGCTAAGAATCACTTGTGAAAAAAAGAAAATTATCACTCCTTTTGTCCCTACTCTTAAAGTTTACTTTGGCTTTCATACAGGAAAAGAAAAAAAAAAAAAAAAAACCTCTCCCATTAAATGTTATAAGCTTCAAAAGTAGGATAAAATCTAGTAATATCTCGTAATTAGGAAAAATGTCATCAAAGCCAAGGAACTCTATCAACTGTTTGAAATACAGAAAGAGGAGAAATATGCATGATACTTACCTCAATCATCATAATTCTTCAAAGAAGTTATAATCCTCATTTTACAGTTGAAGAAACAGAAGATCATAGACATTAAATAAATTGTTTAATGTCTCAAAGCTAAAGTATGTGCCTAGGTCTATCAGTGCCCAAATTACAGACAGCTGGGTGAGTCTCACACAAGATTTGGGGAATATTTTTGGCAATATGATCGCCCATGGAAGCTGATTTATACCAGAACTAGTGTAGTAGTGATACAAGTTGCAGTAGTGTTCCTTTTACTTTTCCTAAAGAACTAAATGCTTTCTCCTTAGATCTTTCCACATTCTTCCGTTCACTCTTCACCTGGCTGATTCCTACTGTCCCTTTATGACTCAGCTTAAATAGCCTTTCTTCCAGAAAGTCATTCCCAAGTTTCCAAAAACATACCCCGTAGAATCCAGTAGTCTCTGTCACCATTTTGATAATTGCTTTTTATGTTTTCTTCATTATACTCCTTAAGGGCAAGTCTGGGTCTCCTCTGCCCTCGTATCTTCAGTGCCTAACACAATGACTAGCCCATAATAGGAACTCACATTTTTGAAGGTAGTTAAGAAAGGAGGTAATGTGGTTTTTTTTTTTTTTTAAAGATTTTATTTATTTGTGAGAGAGAGAGCACAAGCAGGGGCAGGGGCAGAGGCAGAGGGAGAAGCAGGCTCCCCGCTGAGCAGGGAGCCCGATGCGGGGCTCGATCCCAGGACCCCGGGATCATGACCTGAGCCGAAGGCAGACGCTCAACGACTGAGCAGCCACCCAGGCGCCCCGGAGGTAATGTGTTTTAATCTCAGTACCTGTGCAAAATATTAATAACCCAAATAATAAAGTGGCTAATGATTCCTGAAGACTGGAATGGAGTTAATGTAATGAGTACTAGTTAATAATGTAAAGAGTAATAATGTAAAGAGGCCCCAAGCCTCTTTTAGTATATAGGGTCTTTGGGGGTCTTGTAGTTACTTAAAAGAAGGCCAAGGATTAGTCAAGCTCACAGAACTTTAGAAGAGTTCATTGGTACCATGAGCCCCATAACACAATGAGAGCTAGGTATGAATATCATCTGCCTAACTCTAAAATGATCCTTTATGAATAAGAAAGGAGGAAGACCTCTTTGTCTAGCCCCAGATTTCATTTTTTTCTAGTTCCAATTTTCTCGCAGCATAATAAACCACCCTCATACTACAAGGGGTTAGGAGAAAGAAATGTCGTCATTGTAATGGGACTGCAAATTCACTCACAACAACCTCCACTACTCAGCAAAAGCACAGTATGTGTTGTTTCCAACTGACATGATCTCCCTCATAAACCCCAGTGTACTGGGGCATAGTCTACTTTCAGTTAATATAGCATCCAATCTAATAAATAAAGCAATCTTTTACTAGGTATCATTCACCTTTTGGATAAAAGCACTCAGTCTATCTTAACCTTGCATTTTCTCTTATTTACATTCATCACTGCACTCCAGGTTGATGTCTGGGTTCACAAGTAGTTGTTGAGTTAATGAGTGAATGAAGAACTGCATGCAGGCAGGGTGAAAGAGCCCTCACATTCTCATGGTAACCTCCAAACACTTGCAGAACCCACTGTGGAATGGCTGGTCTGGCATAGATATGGAACATAGTTGACCTGACCCTGACCGTCATCTAGCATTCTGCTGCCATCCACTGTTGCTATTCACACCTGTAAATTTGTGACCTTTTTTTCTTGACTTGGCCAGGGTCTGGTGGAACATTACTGCTGGCTCAGTATATTACCCAATCACATTTCTAGCTTCTACAAACTTGATGCTTTAACATCTATCCTATGTGCATATGCCAAAACATCTTGTTCTAGACAACCCAATAATAAGCCTGAGTTATCCTGCCATGACCTTCTGACTACCTTGTTGCCCCACCCCCACCCCTGCAGAGAGGAGTCCTCCTCTTGGGAACTGGGGGTATTCAAATACAAAACCCAGGGTTGACACCCCCAACCATCTCCTTTATTGGGTTCTCACACTCTGAGCCACTATACACCTAACCTAATCATAACAGGGCCAGGTCCCAGACAACTAGGGAGAGCCCCAAATGCCCCAGAGCCTGCTGAAATTACTCAAACAGCCAATCCCGAGCCTATTTAGCCTGACCCTTCCCACAGAAACCACAACAAAGGTTCTTGCCCGTAGTTCTCTTCCCCTCTGCCTCCTGACTAACCTCATTGCTTTCCTGTGTGGCCTCCAATGGCAGGGCATGCCCCTCCTCTTAGAAACCGGGAGTAACAAATGATCTTTTCAATGGCTATCCTGTTGACCTTAATATACCTCAAACTTTGTATTAATATGCTACATTTTAAAATACTCAGCTTCCTTGCTCTTGGTTTTTAATGGCTAGAGATAATTCTAAGTCTCTGGTACATCCTCCATGTGGTCCCCCAGCCTTGGGTATTCCACCTTCAGCTTCTACTGTAAAGTCACCTTGACCCTGCAGGGGTGTAGGGTTGCCCAAGGCAGGTTTTCTGACTTTCAGTCTAACATCTACACCACATGGGAATTGAGAGACAAGAGCCCAACTAGATTTGCTGTCTGGCCACACTGTTCTGTTAGGCTGTCACAAACAGGTAGAGAGCATCCTTCATACTCAAATAAGAAGCTGAACATACCACCTCTAACTCTCTCTCAAATTTTTAAGAACATCATCTGTACTCTGGCTGAAAGCCTGGAACAGAGAGCTGTCTTCCTTCCTTCTCTTGTCTCCTTTCTCTGTCTCTTTCTCACCACCCCTTGGGTCCAAGAGGAGAGGCTTTCCCACTTTCTCTTCCAGTTTACTCTTATAACACTGTTCTAAAAATTCTATGTTCAAGTTCTCCAAGCCTGGCAAGAGAGAGAGAGAGATACTTTCTATTTCTTCTTTCTCTCTCTCTCTCTCTCCTTTTCTTTCTCTCCCCCCACCCGGCCCCCTATATCACTCTTTCAATAACTAATATCTAGCTTTCTTTCTTGTGTATTGCACCATCCTCTCCTGTCATGGAAGAGTAAGCTTCATGGCTTAGACTAAAAAGGGAAGGGAACAAAAAGATAATTTAAGTAGGAAGTTTAAACTAATCATTTTACATTTGCAAAAATATTATCCCTTTTATATCAGCTTGTGATTGCCATCTTCAACCTTAACCCATAGGTATGTGTCTTAAGATCGGGATCCCTTTTTATTTTCCTCAAAAGCTCCAAGCAGTCAAAATACCATCAACTTTTTTCAAAGAAATGGAACAAATAATCCTAAAATTTGTATGGAACCAGAAAAGACCCCGAATAGCCAGAGGAATGTTGAAAAAGAAAAGCAAAACCGGTGGCGTCACAATTCCAGAGTTCAAGCTCTATTACAAAGCTGTCATCATCAAGACAGTACAGTGCTGGCACAAAAACAGACACATAGATCAATGGAACAGAATGGAGAGCCCAGAAATGGACCCTCAACACCATGGTCAACTAATCTTTGACAAAGCAAGAAAGAATGTCCAATGGAAAAAAAGACAGACTCTTCAACAAATGGTGTTGGGGAAATTGGACAGCCACATGCAGAAGAATGAAACTGGACCATTTCCTTACATCACACACAAAAATAGACTCAAAATGGATGAAAGACTTAAATGTGAAACAGGAATCCATCAAAATCCTTGAGGAGAACACAGGCAGCAACCTCTTTGACCTCAGCCGCAGCAACTTCTTCCTAGAAACATCACCAAAGGCAAGGGAAGCAAGGGCAAAAATGAACTACTGGGACTTCATCAAGATAAAAAGCTTTTGCACAGCAAAAGAAACAGTCCACAAAACCAAAAGACAACCGACAGAATGGCAGAAGATATTTGCAAATGACATATCAGGTAAAGGCTAGTATCCAAAATTTATAAAGAACTTATCAAACTCAACACCCAAAGAACAAATAATCCAATCAAGAAATGGGCAGAAGAAGACATCCAAATGGCCAACAGATACATGAAAAAGTGCTCAATATCATTTGGCATCAGGGAAACCCAAGTCAAAACCTCAATGAGATACCACCTCACACCAGTCAGAATGGCTAAAATTAACAAGTCAGGAAACAACAGGTGTTGGCGAGGATGCAGAGAAAGGGGAACCCTCCTACACTGTTGGTGGGAATGCAAGGTGGTGCAGCCACTCTGGAAAACAGTATGGAGGTTCCTCAAAAAGTTGAAAATAGAGCTACTCTATGACCCAGCAATTACATTACTGGGTATTTACCCCAAAGATACAAATGTAGGGATCCAAAGGGGTACGTGCACCCCGATGTTTATAGCAGCAATGTCCACAATAGCCAAACTATGGAAAGAGCCTAGATGTCCATCAACAGATGAATGGATAAAGAAGATGTGGTATATATATATAATGGAATATTATGCAGTCATAAAAAAAAAGAAATCTTGCCATTTGTAACGACATGGATGGAACTAGAGGGTATTATGCTAAGTGAAATAAGTCAATCAGAGAAAGACAAGTATCATATGATCTCACTGATATGAGGAATTCTTAATCTCAGGAAACAAAATGAGTGTTGCTGGAGTGGTGGGGGGTGGGAAGGATGGAGTGGCTGGGTGATAGACATTGGGGAGGGTATGTGCTATGGTGAGCGCTGTGAATTGTGTAAGACTGATGAATCACAGACCTGTACCTCTGAAACAAATAATACATTATACGTTTAAAAAAAGAAGAAGAAGAAGATAGTAAGAAGGGAAAAATGAAGGGCGAGAAATCAGAGGGGGAGACGAACCATGAGAGACTATGGACTCTGAAAACCGAAATGAGGGTTTTAGAGGGGAGGGGGATTGAGAGATGGGTTAGCCTGTGATGGGTATTAAGGAGGGCACGTACTGAATGGAGCACTGGGTGTTATACGCAAACAATGAACCATGGAACACTACATCAAAAACTAATGATATAATGAATGGTGACTAACATAACATAATAAAATTAAATTTAAAAAAAAAAAGCTCCAAGCAGTGAGCATCACTCTTCAGAAATAAAATCCTTCTCCCCTATTTAGTATAAAAGATCGCCAAGACCAATGCCTCAAATGACAAAGAACATACTTATCAACAAAGTGAAAAGTGAAAAATAGTCCATAAAATAGGAGTGTAGATCATTGGTAAGTGGTTCTGTTCATTAGAAAAAGAAATACTAGGCACATGACTGTAACATTACACAATACTAAAGCAACTAACTCAGGCTTCAATTTTTACACAGAGCCTAGAAATCTCACTTAATGCTGACTTACACTATCCTCAGAAGTAACATTAATACTTCCCCCCACTTTATAGTTGAGCCATTATAATAGTTATGGAAGATGCTCTCAAAGGCTGGTATGTGGAAGTCATTATTTAAAACACGTCTCTTTATTTTCTGACAATCTAGGATACTCTTACCCCTCCCAAATGTATTCAAATCTGTGCTAAGAGCCTTTTCACACGTTACCATCCAGCTATCACTTTCACAATTTTTCTGCTGAGAACTGCCTAGAAATAGATGAGCCAGACTCTAGGTGTGAAAACATAAGAAATGTGAGAAAAGTGAGATTTAATATTAAAGGCAAGCAGTGAAATGTTTTCCTCTTCCACTCTGTGAGAGTGTGTGTGTATGTGAGTGTGAGTGTGTGTTAGTGCATGCGCAAATGTGCTCCTCCACATACAGGGGAGTCCCTACATGTGGATTCTTATTCCTGCCTGAGATGGGAACAAAAATAACAAGTTTTCCAGGTTTTTTTAAAAGGTCCACAATAACAAGTTTGTTTGGACATGCATAGCAAGAAAGGCTGTAGTGAAATACCACAAAATGTTAACAAAGTAAGTCTATGATGAGAAATACTTGCTGCCTCTGCTTTCCACATTTTCTGTCATGTTATACTAAATCATATATTTTTTTAAACATTGGTTTGAGAAATTCCAGAATAAAAGCTCCCACTGAAGTTTTCAAATGCTGATTTATGTTATGTATGAGGAGAGTCCTGGTAGAGTGACTTAAGGTTAGAGCTGTACTAGCTCTTTAGGATTAGTTGCTAAAAGCAGGATATGGAAGTTTATTCCTACCGAATTATAGCATGGAGGCTCATAATGCGTAATGCAGTTGTTGAGGGGATTCTGAGAGCAGAAATCCCAGTTTTACAGACCTTAATGTATCTCAAGGCAGTGTTTCTCAAACTTCAGATAATGACCATTATGGGTTCCAAAATCAAGTGAGGGGATCAGGACTACATTTTTTTTAAATAAATAAAACACTACATCAAAAACTAATGATGTAATGTATGGTGATTAACATAATTAAAAAAATAGAACAGAAAATATTAGAACATAGCCCTTTCAACAAAGGCATTGTTTCATGCAAAATATATGTGTACATATATACCTATGTATGTAAATATATGCATACCTATATTTATATATTTACTTCATGAGTTGTGAAGTAAAATATGTTCTTTACTGTAGTTTCCATATGTCTTTCAAAAAAGCTTAGGAAATATTATTCTAAAATATCTATCTATCACAAGACCTTATACACAGCGATTATGGCAGAGTGGGACCATGGGCACATGCCCACACACCCGTGCTCAACTAATGGCATCGATTTCTGTCTCCTTACATCTTTCTCTGAGGGGGATGGCATTTTATTAACAAAGCACTTCCCTGCACCATTTGTTCACAGAAAGATGAGCTTCCACAAAGTTAGAAACAAGGAGAATGAAATTGCTCTACAAAATGAAAGGTATGTTGGAATGCCAGGTCACAACCCAGAAATGGGAGGATCCAAAGAAAAGATGAGAGTCTAGTAGCAGCTGGGGGTCTGTGAAGAAAGAGTACCAAGGGGAAATGAGTGAGCAAAGGACAGTGTATTTAGGCTTCAATTTCAAAATGAGCTTCTTTGTGGCTGTGTGCTCAGACATCCTGTTCTGTTCTGTAACTACCTCAGTGACTTCAAAACCCCCAATAAAATCAGCTCCAAACAAAGCTGTGAGTAGGCAGTATTTTCAAGTTTACAGAACTGACTCAGGAATGGACAAGAGACATTCTGTTCCCAATGTGCTAGAAGGAGTGACTCTTGGATTTCATCATTATGCAAATATTTGCTGAATGGAAGAGAAAAAGGATGAAGAGTAATGGCCCCAGCATTCTGCGTTCTGTCACCCCAGCTGGAATGGCTAATGTCTGTGACTCCATCAGCAGTGAAACCCATGAGGCACCTTTCTTGGCCTCTGACTGCTACTTACTGAGAACCTTTTCAAGACAGCTTGCTGCAGAGATTCAGAACATAGAGGCCACAATCTAATACCACACAGACTACATCTAGCCAACTGCCTCCTTTGCTGCCCAGCCTTATGAGCCATTCTGAACAGTGCTGATCACCCTGCACCCCTACCTCCCACTAAAGTGCTGAGTGTTCTCTGTGCAATATGGCTCAGAGGTTGGCCTCTTCTTTCAGCGAAGAATGACAATGAAGGAATGACACCTTTTGCATTTGCGTGCAGATATGCCTCATATTTAATGAGAAACAATAGAATCATAAAATGCTAACTCTGTTTTACAAATCTTAATTTATTCATCTGCCACATAAAAGGACATGAATAACAAACCCCAAATAATTCAGAAACTTCATTTTCACCAGCTGCCACCTCCTTCTCCAGCCTTCCCCTCTACTTCAACCCTATAAACTCTACTAGTTAGAAGCAGCAAAACAGAACTGAGCTGGTATCATCTCCTTGTATAGCCAACATCATCATGTGAAGAAAATTGGGGAAAGCTGCAAAATGGTTAAAAGGCAAACAATGAAAATTTGGGAGAAAAAGAACCAAGGATTTAAAAAGCCAAACTGAAATCAGTCCTAGAATAACCAGGAATTTGAAGTGACTCCCCCAAGTGGAAAAGTACACTCAAAGAGATTTAGAGGTGAGCAAATCCAAGTATGCTGGCTTGTTTGCCTGAAAGTGAAAGGCACTGCAGGGTGCAAAAACTGTGCTAAATGACATAGTAGATCTAAACAAGACAGTTTCAGGCACCTGGTTGGCTCAGTCAGTCAAGCATCTGCCTTCAGCTCAGGTCATGATCTAAGGGTCCTGAGATGGTACACCCTACTCAGCGGGGATTCTGCTTCTCCCTCTGCCCCCTCCCCCCCACCGCTTGTGCTCTCTTACACATGCCTGCGCGCTCTCTCTTTCTCTCTCTCTCTCAAAAATAAATAAATCTTAAAACAATTTTTTTAAATAAACAAGACAGTCTCCATCCCCAAGGTGCATACAGAATAGCTGATGGCATGAGACATGAACATGAGAAGATAACAAACAATATTTAAAAATAATCACCAAGGGTTCTTTCAGATGGTAAACATCATAGATGTTAAGAAAGTGGGATCAGTCTGATCAGTGAAACATGTGTAGACAGATTTCAAATACTTTGAGCCGCCACCTAGCTTGTGCCTAGACACCAGCCACCACCATATATGGGCAGGCAGTCATCACAACACTCTACTGACACCCATAAGTATCCCTCTCTACCGCCCATCCCTGATCTGGTACATACCAATTTAATCCGTTACGGCATTCCATGTCAACGAGAGGAGGAGAAGAGTAAGCCAAGGGAGGAACGACATTTATCAGAAGGATCTGAGAATTAAACCTGAACTATTCTGTGAAGGAAAGGGGCACAGAGGTTGGATGAGGGGTCAATAGTAGAAAACAGACTCAGAGGAGAGAGTTGAAGCTAGACTCTGAGTTGCAGAGGGGAGTAGAGTGGCTGGCAGTAAAACAAAGAGCTGTGTGGCCTCTTGGTCCCCACTGCCTTAGTTCACTTTATAAAACGTGCATTCCCTGGAGGGAGGCAGGGGGCAGCTTTGTGCTGTAGGGAAAAGCCACGGGCCTTAGAGACAGAAATGGTCTTGAATCTCTCCCCAGCCACTCACTAAATAAAACCATAGCGGGCTCTGCAGGTGCTTAAAGTTCAGAGACTAATTTCTGGGGCTTGCACCACCTTCTCCCTTTCCCTGTTGCTTCCCCAGCCTCTCTCTTAATTGTGCCCTCTTTCTGTTCAACCCACCTGGTTCTCTAGCCTCTCCCTAACTTGGCTTTATTAAGGAGGGCACGTACTGCATGGAGCACTGGGTGTTATACGAAAACAATGAATCGTGGATCACTACATCAGAAACTAATGATGTATTGTATGGTGACTAACATAACACAATAAAATAAAATTAAAAAAAAAAAAGACACTTCTTTGGTGTCTTTCATGTCCCTTCCCAGGGAAGGCTGAAGATGGGAAGCAGAACCCCAGAATCACAGAAAGTGAGAGAAGAAATGGATCTTCCTGATCGTCTGGTCCAACAACCTTGGTCTACAGACAAGGAACTTGAGGCTCTAAGAGCCTTGCCAGAAGTCACCCAAGTACAGAACCGTGGACGCACAACCCAGTGTTCTTGCCACCGTGTCTCACGCCTGCCCAATTTCAGGTGAAGCATGTTATAGAATTAGACCCAAAACCTGCCACAATGGAAAGAAAAAGTCCAAATCCAAAAGGACAGTTTGGGTCACTTCTAAGGCAGATGCTCATTTTGAAAACAAAGTGTTGATTTTCACACTGTAGAATGCTTACGGTTTGTGCCTACACTGGGAAGCAGACCTTGTGGGGCACAGCCTTCACCACGAAAAATGCGCACAGGACGCCATCTGCTGGATGTCTGGACTTCAGGCTACGTGCCACAATTGAGTGAGAGCTGCTTTAAGCAGCTCATTTTTTTAATTACTATTATTGAAGTATAACTGGCATACAATGGTATGTTAGTTTCAGGTGGACAACACATTAATTCAACAATTCTATACATTACTCAGTGCTCGCCATGATAAGGGTAGTCACCCTCTGTCATCATACAATGTTATTCCAATATTACTGACTATATTCCCTGTGCTGCACTTTTCATCTCCCTGACATATTCATTTCATAACTGGACTTTTATACTTCCTCTTCATCTATTTCACCCATTCTCCCCACCCATCTTACCTCTGGCAACTACCAGTTTGTTCTTTGTATTTAAGAGTCTATCTAGGTGTTCTGTGTTTGTTTTGTTTTCAGATTCCACATATAAGTGAAATCATATGGTATTTGTCCTTCTCTGTCTGACTCATTTTACTTAAAGCAGCTCATTTCTTGTTGGTCACAACCCATTACTTAAAGCAGCTCATTTCTTGTTGGTGACAACCCAAACACAAAGAAATATTTATTTCCTTTTTTAAGAAATGTACACTGATTTCTTTTCTCCCTTAGTATATAATGGTGATCTTTGTTAATAACATGGATTAAGTGCATGCTTTTTTTTAATCTAAGCTTCTAAAAAATTGTATTATGAAACCTTCCAAGTATACACAAAAGAAGAGAGAATGGTACAATTCCCCATATACCTTTCCCTCATATTTAAAAATTGTCAAAATTTTGCCACGTTTGCTTCTCTATTTCCCCTTTTATCCCAGAAACCTTGCTGAAGTAATTAGGCAAATACCAAGTATTCAAACTTTAGTTATTGATCTCTTTTAAAAATGGGACCTTTTTCTCATAAACACAGTATCACTGTCACACTTATTAACAAAATTATTAATAATTCTTTGTTATTCGCGAATGCCCAATCCACAGATTTCCCTGGTGATTTAAAAAAAAAGTTTTTGTACTATTGGTTTGTTCTAACTAAAACCACAACAAGGATTTTATCCAATTAAATACATTTTAAATCCATGAGTTCATACACATCCAAAAAAAGAAGAGGAAGTCTGCTGCTAGAAAGAGGGAAAGAAGAAAAGAAGGGAGGGAAGGAGAGAAGGAAGGACGAATAAAGGCAATGACAGAGAGAAGTAGGGAAGGAAAAAAACATTTCTTATTAGACAACATTAAAGTAACTAAGCCACAAATTCCTTACTCTGAAAACAGGCAACTAAAGGAAAGAATTAAATACGTATCCGGCCTTTCATGAATGAACTGTACTTCAGCATAAATGGAGCTCTATTTGATAAAGGACATTCTTCTTTACAGAAGAGTGGCATCTAATAAAAGTAGAAGAAATGATAGAGTTAGAAAATCTCCATTGTACCACAAGATAAAAGTTGATGGGGAACTTGACCAAAGAGTGATCAGGCTGTCATCACCTACTCCCACTCAGCGAAATGACTATCACTAAAGGTTTATTTATCCGGGTTCCTTCTTAAGTTTATAGTCTGCTTATAGTCTGTCTTTTTCAGTCTTATACTTAGACCTCTATTTCTTATTTTACAATATTCTACAGTATCTATCAGCCCCCCACTATAAATTATTCTTCTTCCCATTTCTTCTCCCCATTTCTCTCTCCTGACTTGATTATCATTTTCTTTCTTTTGAAGAATACCTTGATAACTTTAAGTAAAATGTCTAACATTGTTCTGTAGGCAAGATCTACTGAATTCTGCTAAGACCAGGAAATTATCTTACTTCCATCTTCTTCCCAATGGGTGTACGTTGTCCTCTATTTTCCTAAGGTTTTAAATTTTATAATGGAAGTTTTAAAACACATCCAAAAATAAAGACTAGGATAGTGAACCCCATGTACCCATCATCCAACTTCAACTACTACTGACAAACACATGGCTGTCCTTGTTTCATCTATGTCTCCACCTACTACCCACTTACCCCACCCCTCACATCAAGACACTGGCTGAATCCCAGGTCTCAGACCATTTCATTTTTTGGCCAAGTTATTTCTCACTGAGGGAGCACCAGGCATTCCCCTGCTCTCCAGCCAGCAGGGGCTCCAGCATGGTGAACTCCAGTGGTTATTCTCTCTATAGGGGGTCATGGAAATGTTCAGAAGGGATCCCACCTCTTTGAAATTTTCTGTTTCATTTCTAAGCTGCCTACACCTTTCTTTCTGCCTTTTGTCAAGCTGAGGATTATTAGTGGGATTATCTAGAATTTTGTTCGTCTTTCTCCCTATGATGGCTCTGAGAAAGATGAGTTAGGAGTTGCAGGGAAGTCTGCTAATTCTCAGAAACCTTGGTCCTACTCTTTCACAATCACCAGCCTATTCCTCCTTTTGACTGCTATTGGTAGGGTTGCCAGAAAAGTACAGTATAATAATTTACTGTAATTATAGACAGGAAAAATACCAAAAAATCCCAATATTTGGGAAATAACTGTACTAAAAATTTTATCCTTTACCTAACATTCAAATTTAATTGGGCATCCTATATTTTTGTTTGCTAAATCTAAAAATCTTAGCTATTAGAGCGATTTGCTGACTTCACCTTTGGTGTGTTTGCTTGGTTGGTGGGTTGATATATTTACATATTATTTCAACTGCTGGGTTTGCTGGAAGGAAGGTTTCCTGGTCAGGCTTTACTCTGCCATCTTAAGCTAGAGACTCTAACATTTCATTAAACATTAAAATTATTCATTCAATTTTTACCTATGTTTAATTTCATGTCATGTTTAATATATCAAATGCACTTAGGAAAAGCATACACGTGACTTTTGAGTTTTTCTCTTTACTAGAAATGTAATCAACACTTAGGTGTGTTAGAAAGAGCTAAATAAATAATGTCCCATCTTGTAGCCAGTGCACCAGGCACACCATGAATGGTATTTTTTATGGATTTTGTTTCCATTCTTATTATTTTTTGACAAAGGTATTCCTAAAATCCTTCATCATGTGGTTTCATGTGGTCAGTAAGTTTCATGTGGTCAATAAGTTACTTCCTAGGGCGCCTGCGTGTCATAGTCAGTTAAGTGACTGACAACCTGGTTTCAACTCAGGTCGTGATCTCACGGTCATGAGATCAAACCCTGCATCGCGCTCCAAGTTCAGCGCAGCATCTGCTTGCGATTCTCTCTCCCTCTCCCTCTGCCCCTCCCACTCATGCTATCTCCCTCTCTTTCTCTAAAATAAAAAATTTTTAAAAATAAGTTACTTCCCGTTGGAAGCCCCAATCTGAGCTCTGAAACTTCTTCCTGTCCCTGAAAGTGGGGTTTTCATTAATAACTAATCATGAAAAGAGTAGTGACAAACTCTTATTTGGGATTGTTTGTCTAACTGTACAAGGACTGCTAAGAAACAAACAAGTCCCCCGTTTTGGTGTTGAATGATGGGTTGAACACAGATGGTAGAATCTAGTGTGTCTTCACATTCAAGAGATTTATTACAATGATTGGTGTGCTGGCAGAATTTCTAAGAGGTTCCGGGAATTCGATTTGGTGTCTCACAGCCGGAAGCAATGCAGTCAGTCTCACCCACACATGCAACCACTACAGCAGAAATCCCACTGCTCCCACCACTGCCTTGAGTTACCCACAAAGCTTAGATCAGATACCTCTCTCTAAAGCTTCCACATATCCCCAAAGGCTCCATGACAGTCTGTTGGAGGAGGTCATGAAGGGGATGTGACCTCCAGTTGACCTGCAAGATGGACTCAACCAATAGGAAGCTACTCACCACCCCCTACTTCGTCCTTGGGGAACATGTTCTGCCCCCCATTTTCACAGTGGGAATCATTTTCAAGGACCTGGTCTTGAGAGAGCAATGTGTTGTTGAGACCATCTGGATGGCAGAATGCAACTGAACCTTGCTGAGACCTCTCTTTAAACTTTTAAGATTCTGGCGAGCAGGTACAGAGACCTACTCCTCTTGCGTCAGAGACAAGTTTCCCAAATAAGTGCCCTTGCCTACTAAAGCTGTCACCTACCATTCTGGGGTGCTCTGCCTCTTTCTTCAGCTCTCCCTGCCCTCTGTGCAAGGCAGTCAGTTTCAGATTTCACCCGGGGCAACTACCAGGGCTATAAAACAACACAGCCCTTGCCAGAAACGCAAATCCTCAGCCACTCTTTTCAAATCTCGCACAGGTGCATTAGCTTGGAGGAAGTTATATATGCCCACGCTAGAGCGTGGGATGCTAGGACATGTCATTTTTCAATTCTAACTCGCCAAGCAGAAATTTCGCAAAGTGGAGAACAACCCAAATGAGTAGTGTGTTCAAACAATTTGAGGCGGCATGAATGGTAGATGTATTACCACTGTTGCTCGTTCTGCATTCGTTCGCCTCTTTGTTTTCCCTAACAGAGCCACATTTTGTTCAAGTATACACTTCTCCCCATGCCAACTGTGTAATTCAGGGACAGCAGAGCCTGTCTTTAGCTCCAATCATGGATCTGGACCAATCTAATCCAATCATGGTAATACGATCCCTTTTGCTAATTACTGACTCAAGAATCCAGATTTCTTCCAAAAAGCCTATGGTATTTTCCTAGAAATTGTTAGAAGTCCTAGATGGGCCTTTAAACTGAGCTGGCCCGATTAGACCAACGAAAGAATTTTTATTCCGTGGGTGATAACTGTTGTTCTCTCCTTCCTGCTGTGTGAACTTGAAAGCCTTCCTATTAACAGATCTTTTACAATCAAGAGGAACCTAAGGACAAAGCCAGAGGAGAAAGAGCAGAGAAAACTGCCACAAGAGGCAGTCAGAGGCCTGATCAGTCAATATGTGGAGGTTGCTTCTGAATTCATCCTATGAAAGATCAAAAATGTCCTTAGTATTTAATCTTTACTTCGGGGGTTTGCTTTGCTTAGGGTTTCTATTACATTTAGGCAAAGCATCCTACCTGATATAATTTCTCCTACACTTCTGAGTGTGCTCTGGGTGGCTTCCCCTTCAGGTGGGCCCCACCAAGAACTTGGCGGTGGCTGCAGTCTGGGAAAGCTTGTCTACAGGCTGCTCCCAGTCTCAGGAAGCTTGTACGCATCCCACCTAACACCTCGCCATTTCCAACCTTCTGGACAAGAGATGTAGTTAAGTCCACAGACTGCCACAGACCGCCTCCAACCCATTGTTCTCTGTCTGCGCACTGCTTTCTGGCTCTCTGGAAGATGACAACCCCACCTTGGGAAGTTCTTTACCCGCAACTTCTGAACTGGAGAGGCCTGGTGAGATTCACTGTCCAGCTGGTCAAGGGGGACTCACAGCTAGGATGTCTCTGTTTATAACCCAAATTAGGTCTATAGTTACATAAGTTCATCTTAGTTTCTTACAGCCATACTACTCCTGCTACTACTATGACCATTCTCCTAACAATAATAACCCCTGTAATACACCAAGCCCATGATTACCTGTGCAGATGATAAATAAGAGCTGAATAATGCAGAGTCACCAAGTGGTTTTGAAATGGTCTCCTTCAGCCATATTAACACCAAAGGTAAATAATTTCAAAACTAGTGAAAAAAATGGGGGAGATTGCCTGTCTTACCCTGCAGTGATGATTTAACAATGCACCTAACTTGTCAAGCCTTAAGTAGATGTCCAACCCTGTAAGCAAGCTGGCAGAGTACCTTCTTACCGAGGTGGGAGGTAAAACTCCTTTTCTACAGCTTTATAGAGTCTGGAGGAAGTTTCTAGAATAACTCTTTCATTCATCCGAGAGCCAGAGCTGCCTGAAGCCTTACTTGGAACTCCTTGTACTGCCCAACCCAGTAGCTGATCTTCAGCCTTCTTATCATGCCCTCGGACTCACTCACATGGGTGGCCAATCCCTGAACTGCTTTGATAGTCACATTCATCAGTCTTACACATCTTCCTGACCATAAAGCCCTGTTTCAGATCACACACCAAGAAGGTCTTGCTAATAATTCATTAATTCGGCAAAACCATTGAACAATTACTTTGTGCCTAGCGGTGTTCCAGGTATCTGAGTTACAGTATGAAACAAAGCATAGAGCCTGTCCTGATGGAGCATACACTCTAGAAAGAGCAGAACGATAATTAAAAGACAATTACAATGCAAGATCAAAGGATTCTAATCTTGCCTAAGAATAGCTTTCTGTTATTTTTTAGAATAAAGGCAATACCACTTAACCTAATGGGTAAAGCCCCACATACTCAGGCCCCAGTGCCTCTCCAGCATCATTCCATACCAAGGTCACTCTGCCTTGATTCCTCCATTTCAACCTTGAATGGGTTCCACATTGGTACTGCCATCCCCCAACCATGGGAACTTTGCACTTAGGTCTGAGACCCTCTTCGCTCTTCTTTCTGCATAGTTCACCCTTAAGCTTCCCTATGGCTCAACAGAAGGCTGCTTCCTTAAAGAAGATTTCTTAGCACGCTCTTTGTAATTTTGCCTGAGTAAAATGTATTTGAGCCGCTATCTGTCTCCTCCACTAAAGCGTAAGCTCCAGAGATTAAATTTGTTTTTGCTGACATCATATTCCCCATGTTTAACACCATTGCCTGGCACAAAGTAGACAATTGATAAATACATGTTGAGTAAGTAAGCTAATGAATTAATAGAGGATAGCTTATTTCCAAGTTGGAGTCTGAAGAACAATAGGATTTAGAATAGTAACGAGAGGGTTTGGACATCCTTCACTGCTGCACTGACTTTGAGCAGAATTTAAAGAGGTAGCGTTCTTCAACCCAAACTTACAGAAGCCAGCTGGGGAAAAATGTTAAAGTTTTACTGTCACAGGATCTGACCAAGACATAATGACTAACAGCTGCAAAGCTTGGGTGGAAAGGGAGATGAATCTTTGCCGATCATTACAGAATTTCCCCCTTGTGCTAGTAGCAAGTCAGAACATTTCAAGTCATTCCAGCCATGCTCAGTTTGCATTTTGTAAAACACTAGCAGCCACTTCTTTAGGTTTTATCTCCAGTCTCTTTGGGATCATAATTTGGGTCACAGACTGCATCAGTGATGAATTTTGTGTGGCACATTCTAGAATGGTTGTTTATGGAAAAAGAAAGTATGGTAGTAAAGGCTCAAAAAAATTATAAAGTATTTCATCCCTCAGGCAACCCACCTCTCCTCCCAAGTATAGGGAAGTAGATGCTCTCTCCCTGTGAAGAAGCATCCTACAAACACTGAGACATCCTGACCCACGCTGTCCTACCGCTAACCTGTGACATAAAGTCACCTCTCTGCCCAAGACCAATAGAAAGACTGCCCATCCAACTGATACAATTGCAAGAATGGATAAATTATTGTTTTAGGCCAAGAAATTTGGAGGTGGTTGATTATGCAGCAACAGATGACTGACACAATTTTTTTTAATGTTTCAAATCTTATTACACTGGTTATAACCTCCAGAGCAATGTGAATGGTGACAGCAAACAACTGACAATGTGTATCAAACTTTGAAATTTTCATACTCTTAGACATAGAAATTTGGAATGTGTTTTATAAAAAGGCTTGCACATGTGTATTAAGATATGAGCATAAAGTTTTATTCTTTATTATCTGTAACATTCAAAAGTTGGAAACAACTTAAATGTTGAGGGGAGTGTTTAAGTCACACATATTAATACTCCACACTTCATACTTAATGACGAAATGTTAGAAGTATATCAAGTCAGGGGGTAAAAAGGTGCCTGCTACCACCATTCAACATGGTTTTAAGGATTCTAACCAATATAATAATATTTTAATTTTTTTATTTAAATTCTAGCTAGTTGATATATAGTTCAATATTGGTTTCAGGAGTAGAGTTCAGTGGTTCATCATTTACATACAACACCCAGTGCTCTTCTTAACAAGTGTCCTCCTTAATACCCATCACCCATATATCCCATCCCCCATCCACCTCCCTCCATCAACCCTCAGTTTGTTCTCTATAGTTAAGAGACTCTCTTGATTTATTTCCCTCTCTTTTTCTCCTGTCCTGAATGTTCATCCATCTTGTTTCTTAAATTCCACATATGAGTGAAATTACATGGTATATGTCTTTCTCTGATTGACTTATTTCACTTAGCATAATACACTCTAGCTCCATCCACATCATTGCAAATGGCAAGATTTCCTCCTTTTTGATGGCTCAGCAGTATTTCATTGTATACATATATAGACATAGATGATATAGATACAGATATACCACATCTTCTTTACAATGACATTTTTAAAATAGTATTTATAAATACTGAAAGGATAGGGCAAAACTGTCATTATTTGCAAATGATATGATCCTATATTTTAAAAATCCAATGCAATCAACTGAGAAACTACTGGAAATAGTAATAGTTCAATAAAATGGCTAGATTTCAGAATATTTAAATTTGTATAATCAATAGCTTTCCTGTACAATAACTAATTAGAAATATTTTAAAAGATTTACTTACAATAAATTGTAATTATTGTAATGTAATTACAACAGAAAAGTCAGAAGGTTTTCCCAACCTACTCATAGTGGTTGCCTCTGAGGAGAGGGGACTTTCAGTGAGGAAGAGAATGAAGAAGGAGCGTCCCTTGAAATGTGACAACCAGAATGGAGTACAATAAGCTATAATGAGCCAAATAGAAATGACTAACCCCTACAAATGTAATTCCAGATTGCAATGACTTTTTAGGCTGCCAGATCACACTATTGGCATATACTGAAGGGCTAACTAATCCTCCTTTTTTAAAAACATATGCTGCTCTTTAAGTCATCCTATCCTTGTGTGGTTTGCTATTTAGACCTTAGTCGAAGACTTTACAGATGTCATGTTAAATTTCTAGTTATTTGGATCAGCCCACTCAGCAAACATGCTGAAATCATTTTTAATTCTATCTTCCAACCCATTCTCTCTTCACGTCATCTGCAAACTTAGTCATCACAATGACACTGTTAACACCTTTTAAAATTGTGAATTACCAAGAGGTCATATGAAGGCAGATTAAAAATCAAAAGTTTTGCTCTCATTTTTTATCATTTTTAACATGATGCTTTCCACCTCAAACAATGTAAATTTCCCTTCTTTTTTTTTTTTCAGATTCTTAGTGCTCCTACAAGCTCTTATCAACATGTTTTCAATGAGTTTTGTGAGCATCCTTCCATCTCTTAGGCAGCTGGGCTCCCCCTCTTCTCATCCTCCCCCTTTGCCTATACACATATTCTCTTGTTCTTCTAATTAAAATATTTTTGCATTTTACTGCCAGGTTTTCATTTTTTGAGCATTGCTTTCCCTCCTGGGCTACCTTGCTACTTCAGTCATTTGTTTATTCCATAAAAATATATTCAGCAATTACTATATGCTAAATAAGCAATGAGACATCAAAGATTAAAAGACACATTCTTCAAAATGTATTGTCTAATGAGAAAATAGACACACAAACAACTACAACACAAAGAGCTTTGTTTAGTAAAGGGGAATGTGCAAACTGTCATGGAAGTGGAATTACTATGTTGATGGCTCTCCAAATTTAACCCAGGTAAGGGAGGCAGTGAGGTCCAGGGGGCCCAGAGAGGTGACAGACACTGAAAAGGGAACTGGGTCATTGGCAGCCATGGGCTGGAACTGACTCATTCCGGCTCAAGGGCCACATCTCTTCCCAACTCTGTCTTCAGTGACTTCAGGTTGGTAGCTGAAATTGGCCATGCAGGAAGTATTTACATGATGGAAATTGGCAAAAAATACAAATGCAGGCACTTCTATTTTTATTTGAAAGCCAGTTGTTAAACATTTACCAGAATACCACAGATTGGAGGAGTTGTTATAATTAAAAAAAAAATTATTAGAGTCAGATGAGTTGGAAAGATAGAAAAAGGTAGTTAGGCTCTGGAATGCTGATGCCAAGATTTGACCAACAGGTCCAGGGTTCCTGCTCCTTCCTTTGTGCTCTGCCTATAACCACGTTCTCTTTGTCACATTTCTCTGGGCCTAATTTGCTCTTTTCCACCTGCTCCAAATCTTTCATGTCCCAGTTTCCTCCTATGAGTATTTCTTCTGAATGACCCCAAAAATCTGTTAAAGTCTGAGCTAATAATCTTTATCATTTTTGATACACTGAAATTAATTTTGCATTTAGGCACAATTTCCCTGGCCACCTCTGCACAGAAATCTGAGAAAACTCATTTGTAACAAGGGCTTTCTTCAGAATCCCTTATTTGACAACCAATAGCTTAATTGGTCTGAACACTACAGAGGGAGATGAGAGAAAGTGGTGGCATCTGAGGGATTATACCATGACCAGTAAGATCCATCCAGATCTTATGGGCATCTTACCTCTGCGGTAATCTGATTTCCTTACCTTCAGAGCATATCACTGATTAAAAAGTACTATGCAGTTACAAAATAATGCTGTGTACATAAGAGTAAGCATGCCCAAATAGAATGCCTGGCATTAGCTCTTGTCCTGGTATCTGATATTACACTAATTTTCTGATGCTCATTTGTACCCCTGGGCATTCAGAAATATTTTCTTTCTGTTTATAAATATGTCAAGTAGTCCCTTCTGTTGCTTTGAGCATGTACAGCTGTTAAGTTAGGGCTCGTTTCAGAAAATTGCACTACAGGGTAAAAAAGACTGCATTCAGACTTTATCAACCATCTGGAGTGCTGAACTGCTTCAATGTCCTAATATCTCTCTGATTTGATGTCTACAAAGTGGGAAAGTTTCTAGTAAAAAGTACATTACCATAGATGTTATTGAGAGATGCTCATAGCTTCAGAACTTTTGTGCTTACTGAAGAAATCTCAGTCTTTCCTGCAGCCACATTTACAGAATCATCAAGTCAACTTCCTTCAGCCTGTTCAGTACAAGAACTGTTTTGGAGACTTAACATTACATCACAGCTGCTGTGGATAATCTTCTTCACCCAGATATTTTTTATTACTATTGAAGTGTAGTTGACATACAGTATTATATTAGTTTCAGGTGTACAGCATAGTGATTCAACATTTATATACATTTCAAAGTGATCACCATGATAAATCTAGCTACAATCTGTCACATACAAAGTTGTTACAATATTATTAACTGTATGCCCTGTGCTATCCATTGTATCCTCATGTCCTATTCCACCCCTTTCTTTATTTCATACCAGCTAGGAAACTTCTTTGAGAAGGTCCCGGGTGTGCACTCTAGAGTCTTCCACAACAACACTGATACTACCTATTCACCAAAAAAACTCTAATTCTACATAAAAGGAATGAAATCTATAGTATGGTACTTTTAACTCAAGCAGTGATTGCACATACACACACCCCAATCTTGAGAGTACCTCGTCAGGGGAACAAAACAAGAATTATAATGGTACGTTAGTGAATGGTTTCATTCCTTTCCTTAATAATGCAAAGGCTTCCCCAGAAATTACCTCTTCTATTAAGAAATGTAATTAATTTATACATGTAGATAATGTCATTAATTTAAAGTAATTGCAGTTTAAAAATAACTTTATGTATGTAATTTTAAAGAAGTAAAGTTGCCAAGTAGTATGCCTTGATTTACCCCTGGTCCTGACGTTTCACAGAATTATCTTACTTGCAAGATATTTATCTATATTCTGAGCACTGTGTGTTAGTGATATAGATTCTTACAAACATAATAAATATGTAATTGCCTAGAATAACCTATCACTTGGAATGGTTTCAACTTCATATAATAGAAATCCCAACTCAACTGGCTTAAAGAAACAGGAAAGTCAACTATCTCAAACAAGTCCTGAGGTTGGACAGCTCCAGAATTGGTTGATGCAAGTGAGGTCATAAACACCCAAATTCTTTTTATCTTTCTGTTCTGCATCGTTTATATGTTAGCTGTGTCTCTGCTATCTCTCCTCAGGATCACAAGATGGCTGCTACTGTTCTGATCATTATATCCACAAAGAGCAATATCTAGCAAAGATCTATCCTTTCCTTATGTCTCTTTATAATAATGAGAAAATATTTTCCAGAAGTTCCCATCCAGTTACCTTTCATATCTCATTGGCTCTACCCAAAAGCAGTCACTGGTATAGGGAAAGGGACCACCAAGCTAAGCTTAGATTGTACCAGATTTACTCTTGGGTCTCATGAGGGAGACTGCCCTGGAAAACAAAATCAGGATCTCCCAGCAAGGAAAAAGCTTACACTAACTCAGTAAGGCTCTTCAGCAATGGAGTTGCCCAAGATTTTATCCTGTTTCCTTCTATTTTCACTATCTAGATTGTATGATTTTACATATATCCCTGCTACCTATTTACCAGTGACTCTCAAATTTATATCTCCAGCCCACAACTGTAGCCCGAGATTTAGACTCAAACTTCAAACTGCCAACTACTACAGATTCTACAAACTTAACATATAAATGGAACTAATTATCTTTTCTCCTAAATGTGGCCTGCATCCAATATTCTTTATCACAACTAATAAATTAGCTATGGAACCAGTTTACCAAGCTAGAGAATTCAATATCATTCTTAATTTCTCTCTTTCTTCTTATACATTCATTCGATTGCCAAGGGGGTGCCTAGCTGGCTCAGTAAGAATGTGTGACTCTTGATCTCAGGGTTGTGAGTTCGAGCCCTATGTTGGGCATAAAGACTACTTAAAAAATGAATATTCATTCGATTTCCAAATCCTGTTGATTCAATTTCCTAAACGTTCCTCAAATAAATATTCCTCAAATGTTCCTCTTCCACATAGCCTCCAATTTGTTCTGCATGACTCAAGTTTCTCCCTATCCATTTCTACCTCCATTGTCACTGGAATGGTCTTCCTCAAACCAAGAGGAAATATTAGTGCCCTTTTTCAGTGCTCTGTGAAATCTCAATGGCGTACAGGAAAACAAAACAAAACGAAAGCCAGCATCATCTTAAGGCTCTTCACAATCCATTCCTATCCACTGTAACCTCCTCTTCCAACTGTCAGTAGGCACCCCCTAAACTCCTGGACACTGAACTTTTTTTTTTTTTAAGATTTTATTTATTTATTTGACAGAGAGAGACACAGTGAGAGAGAGTACACAAGCAGGGGGAGCGGGAGAGGGAGAAGCAGGCTTCCCGTGGAGCAGGGAGCCCGATGCGGGGCTCGATCCCAGGACCCTGGGATCATGACCTGAGCTGACGGCAGACGCTTAACGACTGAGCCACCCAGGCGCCCCCTGGACACTGAACTTTTTACCATTCCCCGGTTATGTCAAGCCTTTTATGAGGTTTGCTTTTGGAGAATATAGTTTCCACCACTTTGGATTCTCTCCCCCAATATTCACTTAGGAATTTCTAAATCATTCATTAATACTCAGATCAAAGTATTATCTCCTCCAAACAACTGATTTAAAAGTACATGAAGAATTCAACTCCAAAAATAATTAAAGAAATACACAGTAAAATCATATTGGCTCAAAAACATCATGCTAAGTGAAAGAAACAGGTACACGAGGCTACATACAATAAAAGCCCATTTACATGAAATACTAGAAATGGCAAAATGAGTGATAGAAAAGAGAGCAAAGGTTGTCTGGGACCAGGAGTAGGGGCCAGGCTGTCTGAGAGACTCAGGCGCCTTGTTGAGGGTAACAGAAATGTTTTCAGTCTATGTTGGGGTAGTTATAGGACTGTATACATTTTTTAAAATTCATTAAGCTATACATTTAAATTGGTGAATTTTTGATATAAAAATTAGACTTTAATAAAGATAAAAATACTCCTGTATCCAAACTTTAAAGAAACACTTTAAAAACAATGTTGAACTAAAAATTTCACTATTAAGTTTCAGAGCTTAAAATTTAGACTACCCAGTATAGGTAAGAATTCATTCAAATGTGTATTTTCCTACATGACTGCATGGGAATAATAATTGATAGGACCTGGGGTGCCTGGGTGGCTCAGTCGGTTAAGTGTCTGCCTTTGGCTCAGGTCATGATCTCAGGGTCCTGGGATGGAGTCCCACATCAGGCTCCCTACTCAGCAGGGTATCTGTTTCTCCCTTTACTCTTCCCCCTGCTCATGATCTCTCTCCATCTCTCCATGTCTCTCTCAAATAAATAAATAAAATCTTTAAAAAAATTAGAAAAAAATAATTGATAGGACCCTTGTTTAAAGTAATTTGTACATGTCTATCAAGAAACTTGATGTTTTCTCATTCCCTTTTAATCTGGTAATTTTTGCTTCTGGGGATATTTTCTAAAAAAATAATAATAATCCAAAATATATAAAAAGGCTATGCATAAATAAATTTAATGAAATGCTTCTTTATTATATGAGACTTCAGAAACAACCTGTGAAGCAACAGAGGAAATTAGTTAAGTAAATCATTAGAACTTCATGGGTTTGTTGTTGTGGAGTTTTTTTAAAGATTTTATTAATTTATTTGAGAGTGAGAGAGAGCACAAGCAGGGGGAGCTGTAGAGGGAAAAGGAGAAGCTCAGCAGGGAGCCCAATGAGGGCTCGATCCCAGGACCCTAGGATCATGACCTGAGCTGAAGGCAGATGCTTAACCAATTGAGCCACCCAGACACCCCTAGAACTTCATCTTTTTAATATCATTCCCTCGTGGACTTCTCAAATATCCCAGGCAGTCTTTCCAGTCTCCATGCTTCTGCAGTCCCATGTCTGGGGGACAGCACTGTTCATCGTGTTTTGTACTTATTTTTATTAGTGGCTGCTCCCAAAAGACTGACCTCCAGATAGCAAAAATGCATCATATTCATCTTCAGAGCCCCACTACTGAGCACATAATAGATCCTCAACTCAAATAAATAAAAATCTTTTCCTGGAAGACATTTGCCCGAGGTCCAGCAGAAGTCCTTCCAAGTGATCTTCATACTACAGTATGTGACTCTTCATAAGGGCACAGTGGCCACTTATCATAATGTCATCTCATTTTAGAAGTTTGCATTGACCAGCTAGACAGATGCCAAATTTAATATGATTTTCAGAGTCTTTATTTATTTTTACCAGTAGATGTGTAATCATCCTATAGAGGTATCTGGTGGCTCTGAGGAAAATTTGTCCACAAGGGGGATTTAAAGATTAGTGCCTCTACTGTGGCTTCAGTCAGATGCCTAAG
This sequence comes from Neomonachus schauinslandi, assembly GCF_002201575.2. Taxonomy (NCBI): domain Eukaryota; kingdom Metazoa; phylum Chordata; class Mammalia; order Carnivora; family Phocidae; genus Neomonachus; species Neomonachus schauinslandi. Next base: position 60,146,712 of record NC_058410.1, read on the forward strand.
GGGGTCTACCATGATAATCTGTGGGGTCTAGCAAAATTTTAATTCCCATCCAGCCATACCATCCCACAGGTAACCAAGTTCAGTGACCTTCCAGCTGTTGTTCTGCAGCTGAATGTTTGGCTCTGAATGTTAAAAGGAGAGAGAGTGCTCCCAGAACTCTATTTTGAGTAGATGTCTTACCTGGTGACCATAACCAGGACTTAAATGATCTCAGTCCTCAGTAGACACAGAATAATTTATGTTGATTACAAGTTTGTCTATTCTGTCCCCTTTGAGATCTTTGAGATCTTGTGCTAGGTCTCTTCCTCGGAACCCCCAACTACCTAATATCATGTTCTGTACTTAGATAAATTCAGCAAATGCTTGTTATTACCTGATGGACTGCTAACTTGTAAATCTGGATAACATTTAAGGTAATTATAGATCATATTTGTACAGTACTTTACAGTTTACTAAGCACTTCTACACAAGTACAAAGAGAACAAAATGAGAATATACATTCCAATATTTCAGGCAAAATCTGGTCGATACCAATGCAATGTTATATACATTTGGGATTACTCCTTAAGATTGATAGCTCTTTATATGAGAAAAAAGAAAGTGAAAATACAAATGATAAATTCCAGAATTTCCCCAAAAAAAAGGAAAATGTAATTTCTTTCTCCTCTGTACAGAAGGCATCAAATTACACAGGATTTTGAAAATTACATTTTTGTATTTCCTTATTGCAAAATAAAGTGAAAAGGCCCTACTCAGTAATAGCACAAAACAAACTTCTTCATTACAAACCCTAATTCATTACACCATGAACCCATGAACCCAGCTCCTTAATCTCACCCACCAACCTCTGCTCAGCTTCCCTGCCCCAGTTATGACACCCCCACCTTGTCATCCAATCCAGGACCTGTGGATGCCTATGGGATGGCAATTAGGTGTATGGCTGACATTTCAAACAGCGAATACTTTCAAAAAGCTGAAACATATGCAAAACATTCATTTGGTTAAATTCATTTGATTAAGGCATTTGAAAAATCTGTGAACTATGACACATAATGGATTTTTAAAAATTGAAATAAAACATCCTATCTTTTATACAATCTTTGACATTCTTTCCCTGCCAATTAATCATTTGGTGAAATGTCATTTGATAAACTAATTTTTTTAAAGATTTTATTTATTTATTTGACAGAGAGAGACACAGCGAGAGAGGGAACACAAGCAGGGGGAGTGGGAGAGGGAGAAGCAGGCTTCCCACGCAGCAGGGAGCCCGATGCGGGGCTTGATCCCAGGACCTGGGATCATGACCTGAGCCGAAGGCAGACGCTTAACGACTGAGCCACGCAGGCGTCCCGATAAACGAATTTTTAACCAATTAATTTCAATAGACTTGCTTTCAGTTAATTAAGTAGAAATGCAGGCCCACTCTGCACACCTGAACCTAAAAATTCACCTAATACAAATTCTTTAATGAACTCAAAAATGGTGCTTTAACTTGACATTGTATAAAGACAACAGAGGAGTCTCTAAAAACATACACACTCTGGAAGAATTCAGTACAGTAGTGTACTAAAAAGTGAACTTTGGCACAATTATACATAAAACATACAGGAGGGATTTGCAAAACTCTTAGCCAAATAACTGAGGAAATGTTTCTTTTCTGGTCTTATCCAGATTTTCACTTACTTTGCCATTCTAATTCTGCATTTTCCACTGATCTTCCATGTTTGGAGGCATTCCATGATCTGCTCTGGTTTGCAATGCAGTGGGTACTCTGTCATATATGGATATTTCAGCAATTATTATGAATAAGAATTTGTACAATATAAGAATTCTCATCTCATTAAGAATTCATATGTAAGAATATGAATTTCCAATATTTGTTCAGAGTTCACCTTTAAGTTCAGAGGGGTTCTATAGTTCATATTTTCTCTGGTAGGAATCTATAAAATGTCTGCTGCACCTTCTGGTACTCTGGGTGTGCGGTACTGGACTCAGTACATTATTTTGTGAGTTCCCTGGTCTTCACTGTGTTTCAGTGGAAGTTCCATAAAACCCTGGGGTTTTGGAAGGAAAGGGGAGCTTCTTGTCTGGGTTCTCTCCCAGACTATGAAATTTCTGTGTCGCTGTAGTACACCCCTGCCTGGCTAGAGCAGCTCTGGGGTGTGAGAGAGACCCTACTGGGTGTGAGAGAGACCCTGCCGATAGGCTGCTAGGCAGTGGAGGCGTTTGCATAGCAGTGTGAAGTTTTGCAGGTGGTCTTCAAATGGAATTTAGCTCTTCCCACCAAGAGTTATAAAGCATATGGTACCAGGTAGTAGCACCACAGAGCATGGTTGCATATGAGGAAGAAAGAAAAAAAAAGGTATACACATTTTGCCTAGTACTGGTCTTGGTCAAAAAGCAAGATAATTACCAATGTTATCTCCAGTGGCAGATCTGGAATGTTTTAAGTCCAAATGGCATTATACTGAGAATGCACTTGGGATTGCTCACCTGGAAAGGGACTAAAAACCAGAGCTCATCTTAAAGTGATTTCTCATCATAAGTTTACCATTTTGTTACAAGAGTGCTTGAAATAAGAATACTTGAGGAAATATTATAGATAACAGTAAATACTCCTTAAAAGTAACTATGGACTGCACCAGCACCTCAACCGAAAGGAAAAATCCCAACAGCCAGGCATTTGGAAGGTCCATAACATTCCCACAAGCATCCCTGGGTAAGTTGATACTTTGTAGTCTCAATGTTTTCATGTTAAGGTTGTCCCAGACTGCTGCCTTGCTGCGTATCATTCCTGGCACTGGGTGCACTGTTAGGTGTCCTACCTTCCAACAGGAACCTCCTGGTTTAAAAAGGAGCATTGTGGAAGACTACCCTTTATAAGGCACTGTTCTAGTGATGACCACTTGGAAAATGCAATTTTTTTAAGTGTCAGTAAAAAAGAAAATCAGATTTTTCAAAGGTGAGTGCATAACACCATGAACCATGCAGACCTTCAGTAGAAACTAATTTCAAACACCCTGGAAGATTAATCCATTTTTAATGAAGCTCAAAGCAATGATGCTGTTACCGTTGCATGAGCTCTGCATGTGCACATAAATCCTAAATACACTTTTGGCTTTGTTTGGGAAGCAATTTCCACCTTCAAACTTTGAAAATGTATCAGGACCCAAGGAGATATTTGCATTTAAATTATAGTACATGCTTTTCACATCAATTACTCTAGGAAAAAAAAAAGACAATCCTGATGAGATGACCAAAATAAAATTGACACAATATTATTTATACAGTTCGCTTTCAACACTCATAAAGCAAAAGAAAAAAGAGCTGCCAAGATAGAAAGTTTACTTTGATCACATAGAGAGAATGTGCTATGGAAACAGGATGTACTTTTAACCCATTTCCAAAACTTTATCACCTGTTAACAGAAGATCCCCATGGAATGAGTAAGCAGTGTTGACTACACCCTGTTACAGTTTTCCCTCCTTACCTCACTCCATTCTAAGGAGAACAGCTCTTGTAACACAACCTGGATCCCCCACCCGTGGAGCAGCCACCTACCTCTGGAACTCTCTCTGCCGTCATTGTCCATGACAAGCTTGTTTTTATGTCAGGGTCCTTATACCCTCTCTCTGAAACCTCTTCTGTCATATTTTGCATATCATGTCATTCAGGCCTCTGCTCAAATGCTAGCTCCTCAGAAAGGTCTTTCTCAACCACCCTATCTAAGATACCCCACCCTGCCCTTCCTGTCATAAACTGACCCCCTCACCCAGTTTCATTGTCTCTTTTCAACCCTTGTTACTACCTCCAATTGTATCAGTTATCTGGTAACTTGTTTATCTTCTGTCTTCCCAACTGGAATGGAGCTCCAAGAGCAGTGTTTCCATCACTGTGTCCCCTGCACCTTTTTCACACTCCTTAAATGCCCTGGGAAGAAGGGAGGAAGGATGAAAGCAGAGGTGGAGAGGGTGAAAGATGAATGAATTGTCCATAAAGGAATAGACAGAAGAATGGATTTCCTTTTCCTATGGTTCCTTCTCCATCAGTAACTTCTTTCTCCCATCTTTAAAAATATAAAATCACCAACTTCCCAAACTCTATATACTGCCCTATTTCTTTTTTTCTCTTTATAACTAAGCTCTCTTAGTAAGAGCCTCCATTCACTTAAAACTATTAACTCTTTATTCATATACTTTTATTTAGTAATGTGATTATAAAAGTAATAAATGCTAACTATAACAATTTGGTATGTATGTTCCCAAAGTTTTTACTTGGTTATACAAATATAAATACATAGAGTTAACAGACACATGAAAAAATGTTCATCATCATTAGCCATCAGGGAAATTCAAATCAAAACCATACTGAGATACCACCTTACACCAGTTAGAATGGCAAAAATTGACAAGGCAAGAAACAACAAATGTTGGAGAAGTTGTAGAGAAAGGGGAACCCTCTTAAACTGTTGGTGGAATGCAAGTTGGTACAGCCACTTTGGAAAACAGTGTGGAGGTGCCTCAAAAAATTAAAAATAGAGCTACCCTTTGACCCAGCAATTGCCCTACTGGGTATTTACCCCAAAGACACAGATGTGTGAAAAGAAGGGCCATATGCACCCCAATGTTCATAGCAGCAATGTCCACAATAGCCAAACTGTGGAAAGAGCCAAGATGCCCTTCAACAGATGAATGGATAAAGAAGATGTGGCCCATATATACAATGGAATATTACTCAGCCATCAGAAAGGATGAATACCCAACTTTTACATCAACATGGTTGGGACTGGAGGAGATTATGCTAAGTGAAATAAGTCAAGCAGAGAAAGTCAGTTATCATATGGTTTCACTTATTTGAGGAACATAAGGAATAGCATGGAGGACATTAGGAGAAGGAAGGGAAAAATGAAGGGGGGGGAAATCGGATGGGGAGATGAACCATGAGAGACTATGGACTCTGAGAAACAAACTGAGAGTTTTAGAGGGGAGGGGGTAGGGGGATGGGTTAGCCCAGTGATGGGTATTAAGGAGGGTGCATACTGCATGGAGCACTGGGTGTTACACAAAAACAATGAATCATGGATCACTACATCAAAAACTAATGATGTATTGTATGGTGACTAACATAACATAATAAAAAAATAAAATTTTTTTTAAAAGTCTAAAAAAATACATAGAGTTGTGTATTTTTTAAAGGAACAGCTATTCTTATTATACTGTACTCTTTTTTATTTAATAATGTGTTGAGGATATCTTTTGAGACCAAACATACAGATTTGCTCCTTTCTTTTTAATAACTGCATAATATTCCATACCATGGATGTACTATATTTTATACAAACTCCCTGATGGACATTCAGGTTGCTTCCAGATTTCCACTATTGTAACCATATTGCAATAAACTCAGTCATACATATGTCTTCGCATATTCACGCTTTTATTTATGTTGCATAAAATCCTTGTTCAGCCTTAAACTTGCTATGATTAATCTTCTGCCCACTCTCCTAGCTCCAACCACACTGCCACAGCAGATGTCACTACCCAAAACTCTACCACTAACTCCTTCTTCTCCTGGAGTGCTATAGGAAAAGCACACAAGTAGGAATGATAGCCAAATAGGAACCAGAATCTGACTATGTCAATAGCTGGATCAGCACTCAGTGCCTGGCTCTCTGATAAGAGTCAAGTAAGTGAATTCATCTTAAGCCAGGAGGCCTCAAGGAGGTTAATAACTGTGACTCTGGGATTTTACCCAACCTGCAAGCTAATAAGTTAACCTGTTACAGTATCATGGATGCTGGCAGAATATATGAGACTCCATGTCAGAGGCAAAAGATCTATTACTCTACTGCTTAGCAAACAGCATGAACTTCATGTCATGCCAATTGCCCTTGTCCAGGTCCCACAGGACAACACGAAGCAGCCCAGGTAGATGCTGTTCACACCATGGGTTACATCACAGCTGAGGAAACTCAAGTTTAGGGGACCTCAACTTTCATAATGGGTGGCAAGTAAACCTGCTTGAAATTTGCCCCAAGAGAGATGATCTGTATTATGCTGGAGAATAAATAAACCTTCCCCCTACTCCAGAGGAAGATTCTATCTCTATCTTCCAAGGCTTTTCACTATGCAAATATCCTTTGTAATATAGTCAATGCATCTTCTTGCAGACACACAAGAGACCCCTGTAGAGTTGTCTCCCAAGGGAGGCTACCTACTCCTCCCTCCCTCCAATTTTAAGATGGTCCATTTGGTGGTACAAAAGCTGACCTGACAGTCAGAGAAAGACAAATACCATATGATTTCACTCATATGTGAAATTTAAGAAACAAAACAGATGAACAAGGGGAAGAAAAGAAAAATAAAATAAGATAAAAACAGAGAGGGAGGCAAACCATAAGAAACTCTTAATCATAGGAAACAAACTGAGGGTTGCTGGAGGAGAGGTGGGTGGGGGAATGGAGTAACTGGTTGATGGGCATTAAGGAGGGCACGTGATGTGATGAACACTGGGTGTTATGTGCAATTGATGAATCACTAAATTCTACCCCTGAAACTAATAATACAGTATATGTTAACTAAATTGAATATAAAGTTACAAAAAAAAAAAAAAAGCTGACCTGACTTGTCACCCCCATGAAGACTCAAGAATAAATAAATAAATAAAAACAAAGAGAGTGGAAAATAGCTAAATTTACCACAAGAAAGCAGACCCTCATCAGATGTGCCTACCTACCACACTAGAGAAGGTACTAACAACAAGAAAAAGCCTACAACATAAATTTGAGAAGCACAAGCCTTCTTCATGCCTATATAGTAGGTTAAATGGTGGCCCCCAAAGGGACATGTCCACTTTCTAATCCCTGGAAACTCTGAATGTTACCTTATTTGGAAATATGATCTCTGCGGATATAATCAAGCTAAGTTCTGGCCTCCAGACCTGTGAGAACAAGTTTCCATTGTTTTAAGCTACCCGGTTTGTGGTAATTTTTTATGGCAGCCACATGAAACAATTATGGAAGCCGACATATTTCTGACCAATAATGTAACTATCATAGCCTGGGTTTGTATGCCAGTAAAGTCCAGGAGGACTTCCTATCATTCTTCAATATTCTGAGCCCAGAACACCTCACTCTGTTTCAGTGGCTACATTTTAATTGATTTCTGCCACCGCTTCCCTTTGGTGTCTCTTTTTCTTGTGTTCTCAGAGTCCTTCCAAGCACATCTAGCAGAATTTTAAATATTTTTAAATCATCTGTTGGCAACTGATCTTGATTTATGCAGACCTCTCATTGCTTGTTTGACCAGAATACCTTTCTTCCTTCCTTCTCTGTGATCTTTGCCCTCTGACCCAGAATGTTTTCTTTCCTGATATCTATCTCTTTTTCAATTTCTTGTAGAGAGTGATATGAGATGAATGGTTGCACATCTGACAAAACAAATCCTATCTACCTTCCCTTCCTTGAAAAGGATAATTCTCACATAGAAGTAAACCACCCATTAGTCCCACCCTGAATCCATGCCTCAACTCAATGTGTCAGAATGCTATCTGACTCACATTAAATACATCTCATTGTCTTTTTCTAAGAGTCCTATCACCATGAATTTGTCAAATATGTTCCCTCATAGCATAAGCCAAATCTGACCCCCATACCTATCCACACCACCATAAAACTCCCTAATTTATGACTTTGCCAGCCTTCTAATATCAAACTTCCCAAGTCTTATATAACTTCAGTGGCTGTTCCAGTCACCAGTGGTAGGTTCTCCAGTTATTATTATTATTATTGACTCCCTGCCTGCAGCTTTCAAGGGCACTTTTCAATAATTTCTTGGGTTCTGGCCTCTGTGTGGGAGGGGATGGGGAGAAGTCTTCTTAGTTCATTCTCTAAAATCTTGAATCTTCTTTCCTAGTTCTATTTAAGAACATTTTTTAAAAGATTTATTTATTTATTTGGGGGGAGAGCATCTCAAGCAGACTCCCCACTGAGCATGGAGCTCAATGTGGGGCTCAATCTCAGACCCAGAGATCATGACCTGAGCCAAAACCAAGAGTCTGATGCTCAACCGATTGCACCACCCAGTGTTGCATTTAAGAGCATTTAAATATGCATACATTTTCTTTTCCTTTCCCTCTGTGACTACCCTGGCCTCTAAAGTCACAATCCTTCTCATGAGAAAGTCCCTCTTGTTTCATTTTTTTCCCAATCAATGCACATTTCTCTTCCACCTTCCACTTTTTCTTGATGCGATATCTAAATCTGTTGTTTCTTTATAAGTGTGCCATTATTCCCACTGTCTCTCACTAAACCTGACTCCTACAGATGTTTCAAGCACAGGCCATTTCAATTTTCTCTTAACTCTCAGGTTCATAAAATTCTTTGCGATTTTTGTCTATCACAACCCAAGAATATAACATCTGTGCTTTGTAATAAGGCTCCCCTTTCCTTTTTATCTCTTCATTAATAAGATTCCACCATGCTTCAATGATTAAATCTACAGACTGCGTTCCCAAAATCTACAACCCAGCTAAGATCCACTTCAGAGCCAATATAAGAACATATGGGTTTGGAAGGCAGGTCAACTTTAGAAGTCTTTGGACAGATCAGAACCCAAGTCCCTCTTTGGCCTGAAATTTGTTTAAACTAAGATAAAGAAGAGCAATTTGGAAAAGTCAGTCTAGCACTGCCTACCCATGGCTCACTATGCCTGCCTAAGCCCATGACTAAAGGTGAACTATGTCACACAGTGGTGCTTGCTCATACACAAGGAATCTAGCTGTTATACAGTTTGAAAGCCTGGTTTTTTTCATCCTAACTTTAGTATGAAAATTTGTTCCATTCCCAAATGCCTTTTGAAAAAGAAAAAAAAAGAAAAGGCTTATATACTACTTGTACAATCCCTTTTCCAATAATCTACACATCAGTAGCATTTACAATGCCAAGTGCCTCTGCTGTGCCAAGAGCCCTGATCTCTTTGACTCTTTGATCCCAATTGCTCATTCTTATGTATATGCCCATTTGGCCTCACCCACGTTGGGTGCCAATATAATTTGGATTAATTGACAAACCTTTGTCTATTATACCCCCAAAACCCTAGGGTGAGATTTTATCTAATAAGGAAGGCAAAAAATTAAAAACTGTATAATTGCAAGTTGAAAAAAAATGCTATGAATGCAATGAATAGAGTTGTGGTGTAGAATAAAGGAAGAGACCTACTTCAGAGACTCAGGCAAAATCTCAGAAGGAAATGGTTGAGCTGAGAACTGAAGGACAGAATAGATCTATAGACTGAATCCATGTTTATCTCCTTTCTACCTTCATTTATATTTGCACAATATTTAAAATACTGCATTTTAAAATATATATTGAAATAAAATACTGTGCCAGTTGGTTTGAACTTTTCTTCTTGGCAACTCAAATTTTGCAGAATCACAAATATAATTTACAAATAAAGTCACTGCATATGTAAATGTTGCGGGTTTTTAAATTAGTTAACTTAATGACATGTCACTTAAATTCAAATGCTATCTTAAAATCTCCAAATGTAATTGCTTTTGGTTAAAAGGTATATGCTAAACTATCTTGGCAGCCATTTGTTAAGTAGACATAATCCATCGAAGTATCATTCCCTTGTGAAATATAACCAAAGGCTGAGATTTAACATTACTTAAGAGATTGAAGATATTTATTAAATATGCATTAGCAAAATCAATGTTAGAAATTCTGTAGGTCTTTGCTATGAAAAAGAAAAAAAAACAGATTCACAAATATGTAAAAATAATATGCCTAACATTTAGCTAGAGGGATTATTCCATTTCAAAATCAAAACATATTTCTTTAAAATTGAAAAAAATAATAACTTTGCATGTAAAAGGTTTTCCTGACGAAAGGTAATTTAGATACTAATTATGTAAAAGATTCATAAAGAAGAAAACATACATAAATTCTGTGCAAGAGTAGTAAATCAATTTTCTCTGCCAGAAGCTGCATTCACAGATTTCATAGGGTTGGCAGCTAGAGCTTGGCAGCTTAGTCTTTTTATCCTTATAAGTCTCTTTCATAAGAATTAAACAGTCCATTTCCATCAATTAAATAATTCCAACAACAGGATAAATTACTAGTGAAGTAATTCTTTTAAATGTATCCCTTTTTGTTTAGAAGTAAAATGGGAACAAAATAGAGGAAAGAAAGGTAGCAAATGTCCATCAAAAATTTTGTACACAAATGTTGAAGGCAGCTTTATTTGTAATAGCCAAAAATTAGAAACAACTCAAATGATTAGCAACAGGTGACTGGATAGACAAGTGGTGGTATATCCATCTAATAGAATACTAATCAGCCACGAAAAGGGAATAATCTATTGATACAAGCAACACCATAAATGAATCTCAAAATAATTAGGCTGAGTGTAAGAATTCGGATCAAAAAAAGTACATACCATATGATTCTATTCTTATACAGTCTAGAAAATGAAAACCAATCTATAATGAAAAGACAAAAAGCAAATCAATGGCTGCCTTGCTGGTGGGGACAAACATTGGGCAGCAGGGAGTTGAGGACTGGGGAAGGCAGGAAGGAGTGATTATAAAGGCATGAGGAATCTTAGGGGGTAATGAATATGTTGATTATCTTGACTGTAGTGATGGTTCCACTTATGTACAGATATGTCAAAACTCATGAAACTGCACACTAAACATGGGTAGTATTTTGTACTTCAATTACTTTTTTTTTTAAAGATTTTATTTATTTATTTGACAGAGAGAGACACAGCGAGAGAGGGAACACAAGCAGGGGGAATGGGAGAGGGAGAAGCAGGCTTCCCGCAGAGCAGGGAGCCCGATGCGGGGCTTGATCCCAGGACCCTGGGATCATGACCTGAGCCGAAGGCAGACGCTTAACGACTGAGCCACCCAGGCGCCCCTTCAATTACTTTTCAATAAAGCTATGAAATAAGGAAAATCTGTGAGTAATAATCTCCAAGTAGTATTGCGATGGATTAAATTGGGATAGACAGTGTAGTTAGAGAGATTCGTTGGGAGGCTAATCTAAAAAATCAGGTAATAAATTTTCTAGGGCAGAACTAAAACACTGCTAAGGGGAATTTTAATTAAGAAAAAAAGTATGTGAAAAAGTAAAAACTCTGAATTGTATTTTTTAAACACCAATTTTGTAGTTCGAAGTATTTACAGTCATTTGTTAGTTTAAGAAAATACTTTACTCCATGATGTTGCCTAATAAATGTCTGTTAAGAACCTGTTTAATGAAAAGATAAGACAAATGGGTAATTTTCATATTAACCAATAATTTCTGATTTGTAGATGGTTTACTTCCAAGAAGGAGGTAGGGGAGAGGTATGTCAATTATTGGTATAAAATGTAGGTATATAAACTTCAAAGGTAATTGATAATTTATTCTCTTATTATTTAAAATATGCCTACCACTCTTAAAACTATGAGGTTATACCATTTTAGGTGATAATTTGTCCTGTCCTTGTCCAAATTATCCAAAATTCCATATTAGTAACCTCTTAAATATTTGTATGTTATGCATAAGTTTGACAATGCGGTAAGTACAAAATTAAATAAATGTTCTACAAGAGTATTTTATAGAGTTTTATATCCTACACTAGTGCTCCAAGATCACCCAAGAAAGATGAACCTCTATAAATACCAGGTCCTGTTCAAAGACAGCAATATTTAAGGACAAAATATAAAGGACCATCCATCCATTTCTCTAAAGCTATAATCATACCAGATAGGTTACTATAAGCTCTATACACGGGAATTTCTAAAATTGTTCCCACAAGAAAACATCTTCAACAAATTACATTTTAATGCTTTGCTTTCAGTTTTTGCCTGAGTAATACAAGAAATGGCCGTGTAAAAAAGTTTGAGTTTTCTTTAATATTGTATTTAAAAAGCTTTGTGTGTTCACTATATTTTAAAAAAATATTGACTTCACTGTCCCTGTAAAAGAAACCATTTCTTTTAAAGTTTACTATCAGGAAAAAGTTTGTGTCAAGAAGAAATATGTAATCTATCATGGTATCCTTTCTTTCTTGCCTGATAGATCTCCCCTGGCTCCTGGAATCTCCTCATACCTCAGGTTCCACCTTGATGAAACCCACCTGGCTAGGCCCTTTGAACTTTTCTTATACCCTTCATCCCTCAAATACCACCTAGGGACAGTTTTAAAGCCCACTTTTCCTTTGCCTCATTTTCTTCCTCTGTTGCTCTGCATTAGTTCCCACAGAGAATAGGCAGCACCAAAAAATGTGGGAAAATAATTTAAATGCATATTTGAAATTATAAATTAAAACAGACCATGCTGAATCAAACTACTGTTGGGTAATTTTGTGGTACACTCAAAGCGTCATGCTTTATTAAAAGTCAATATTCAGGTAAAAAAAAAAAAATCCCAAAACAAATATTGCACATTGTAGAGCTACTCATCAAGAACAAGCAACCTACTTCACCTAATTTGAAATCCCTTTAATATGCTTCCCCAAAAGCTGTCCCATTCAGAAAACTGCAACAGAAAATGAGGGAGAAAAAAACTAAACATTTGGCCAAATATTTTAACAATATTGACTCTGCTTTAGTCAGCGGAAATAAATTAGAGTGTCCGCTACTGATATATTTTTATATAGAAAGTCTGCTTTTTCTTATTCCCACTAAATAAATATTGAATGACTTTTTAAAATCTCAGTTGGAAGGGACATCAAATGACTAGTCTGCCCAGAAGGCTCAAATGTCTCTGTCTAGCCCTGCTTGACCCATATCCTAACACCTGGAATCCTCCACTCCCCTGAAAGTTAGAGTGTACTACTAGGGATCTTTCATACTTAATCCAGACCCCTCCAAAAAGGGATGGTCCTGGTAAGAGGTGACCACAGCTTGTTATTGGGCCTTATGATCTCATGGTATTTTATAAACTATGAATAGATGCCCAGAACTCCACTGCACTCCAAAGCTCATTGACAAAAGGAGTAGCACCAGCTCTTGCAATCTGTAGCTCCAGGAGACCAGTTGAGGGGGCATCTTCCATAAACATGATAGAACTGGGGAAGGGGGCAACAGCCTCAGCAGCCTAAGAAGAGCCTAAAGCCCTCCTCTAAGGTCTCCCTCCTCCACGGCAACTCTGAGCCCAAAATATATTAAATGTGTACTATATCATCTATCCAAACTTTCTATCCAAAAAAGACTCATCTGTACACACACACATACATACACACACGTCCATAATTTCATTTTTGAATGAAAAGAATAATAGAGAGAAGCAAGGTAGTAGAATAGAATAGACTCTGAAATAGGAGAAAATTGGTTCTTGTCCTGGTTCTGCCACTAATGAAGTCACTAAAACTCTACGAGCCCCAATGTCCCCTCCTACATAACAGAAGACTAAGATTAAACAATATCGAAGATCCTTTGAGTGCTAATAATCTAGAATCAGTGTACAATGACACTGCCTATGAAAAGGACAAATGGGGAAGAGAAAGTTGAAAAAAGCAAGACTGGGCACCTGGCCTGCATAAGCTGAGCTCTGGATTGACCGCTGGCCTTCAGCTGCTCACTATGGCTAAGCCCAAAGCCTTTGGTCATTCAGGACCAGCAAATGCCCTTACAGCAACCGCCAGCTTCAGCAGTCATATACCTCTTTGGATTCAAGCTTTCACTCTGAGAATTTCTCTTAATTCTTTACTATCTCAGCCATGCATTCAAATTATCATTCTTATATTTTATCCAGTGTTTACAGTATTTTAAAGAATTTCACAGGCTCTTTCATCATATTGTCAGAATTAGAAGTTATTGTGATACTTTAAAAAATATTTATCCACTGATTATGGATAATAAACGCATCGGAAACAATGCTACAAACAGCATCCAAGCCAATGCATCTCTGTAGCACAATATCTCAGACATTTGCAACAAGATTTAAAAAAATAATTGTCCAATGTCAAGCGATGAATCTGAGCACATCTACCCCAGTAATTAAGTACATATCGATTTAATACTTAGTACTACTCAATATCTATCTGACATACTTCATTTAAGCTACTATGATAATCCATAAAAAAAGAACCAATCAAATTTTTCGCTGTAACTGGCACTTAGAATTTAATTTTAGCAGAATAACAAAAGTAATTTGCTTATCTGAAAGCACAAGTGAAGCTTCTACAGGATTATACAGCAAGGGTAAGAGCCAAATTCTGCCTTGACCAGGTCACCCCTTCTCACCCAGATTCCTGAGAGCTACCACGTAATGTCATGACTCATGGAAAACTGAATTGCCACTGTCTTGTTAGCTAGGTGTGCAAGGCTTCAAGCACAGGGATCTGTGACAAATCTGGACTACAGTGCCTAGCTTCGGCCTGGAGCCAAAACAGGACCTCGCTGTCCCTATTAAATGTCAGTATTATCATCCACCACAACCTGAAACAACCAGAATTCCCAAGCACTTAAGGGCTTTTGTGAGAGGGGGCATAAAAGCACAATAGCTAGGCCCAAAGGACTCCATAGTTCATCTTGCATATCCTTGGAGGAACCAGGAAAAAAGGAAGGGCTGAACAGGGAGGCATTCCCTTTCCATACTGCATGCCTGCCTCACCCCTAGTAAATGCAGCTTATCAGAGTCCTGAAATCTGGTCAGATTAGCACCCCCTTTGGGGGGTTATGGCGAAATAGTAAATAAGTTGTAAAAAGAAGAAGGGACCTCCTACCATTCACATAACCAAGTGTTTTTTTCAAATCTCCTTGAAACAAAAACATACTGTCTCAGCATTCAGATAAACATGCCAGTGTTAACTATATACGTATGTTGTTTTAAATATATACATATAGCACAATATACATAAAATTATATATGCATATATATGCACATGCATGAAAAGATTTATGACAAAAGCATTTGCTAAATGAATAGATTTCTAAAATGATAAGAATTAGCATGTTCACTCTCATACAAGTTTTGGTGAGGAAACATTTTAGTCCTAACTCATATAAACAAATTATCATTGTAGCTAAAAATATAGAAATAGCCTCATTATACAGACTGGATAGTATATAAGACTCACTAAAAGAAGATACTACTTGTAAACCACTTTGATTTTCTGTGAAAAAAAAATTGAAATAAACAATATCAAAAATAATAAGATAAAGAATAATTTAAAATTTGAATGAGATTGCCAGATTTGTTTTAAGGTGAATTTTCATAATCTCATGTCTAGCTGTTAAAATGAATGCATTATATAGCAATTTGGAACATTCCTAACCAAATGAAGCTCTATTTATAGGTAATCAAGCTCATGTACATGCATATACCTTAATATTTTAGAATAATACTATCCTCTCTGATAATACCAGAAATAAAAATACTGAAATTACTCCATGAAACATTTGCCTTCTCTTAAATTTTACCTTTGTAACAAGCCACTAATTCATGTTGACACCTTCATTTTATTTTTTTTAAGATTTATTTTTATTTATTTGAGAGAGAGAGAGCACAGGGGGAGGGGCAGAAGGAGAGGGAGAGAGAAATACAAGCAGACTCTGCATTCAGCGCAGAGCCAGACACAGGGCTCGATCTCAGGACCCTAAAGTCATGACCTGAGCTGAAACCAAGAGATGGACACTTAACCAACTGAGCCACCCAGGCGCCCTGACACCTTCAATTTATTCTGAAAGAGGATAACAAATAATAACTCCCACCTATTAAACACCTGACCTGCCTCAAGCACTTTGCATACATGTTAAAAACAGCTCTACTAGCTGGGCAGTATGGTGCACATTTTACAGATGAGGAAACTGAAGTAAGTCATGTAGCAGCTATGGATAAGCTGGGATTTGAGCCAGTCTTTGTCACCACACTCATGTGACAACGTAGCCTCTGTACCTGTCATTTGAACTACCATTTCATGATCCCCCAGAGGTTCTCCTGAGGTGCCTCAGAGGAAAGAATGATGCAGTTGCTAAGCAGGCAGTGCTCCAGCTGCCCACTCCAGCATCAGTCCAAACAACCCTCAAGCCACTATCAAAGCCCGCTTGTCAGCACGCCCCATTCTGATCCCGAGCATTCCCAAACCCCAGACCCAACCCGACGGTCAGAGGTTGGGAGGGCTCCTCCATCCACACCCCTTTTCATCCATTTGTTCATTGAACAAACATTTGTGAGCTCATGTGTGTACCAGGCCCTGCTAAGGAAGGAAATTTTAAAAAATAAGTAAGACATACATAGGCCCTTCAAACATTTCTATGAACTTGGACCAGGAATCTCAAACTCAAATGCCTTTGAAATCCAGGTAGATAATAAAAATGATTGAAGCAAGCCAGATGTAAACAGTAGGAAATATTGAAACATGGGGTGAAGAGGCAACCCAGAAATTAAGAACTACAGGAAGCTGTTTCTACCCTTCAGCTGAGAGCAAAGGAAGGTGTTATTAGAACCCCAGGGTCTGGGTGCGGGAGTTGAACCTATGGGCCGGGGGCGGGGCACCAGCAGAAGCTGGAACTACAAAGGAGACACAACCAGTGGCTTGTTTTCCTCCTCTCTTCCTCCAACCTCCCACCCCTTCCTCCATGGGCCAAGCCTAACTGGAAGCCAATGAGTAAGGAAATCTAAGACATGCAGTGTGAGGGGGCAGACCCCGTGACACAGAGCAGAGTTGGAGAAAGGCAGGGATGGATTCAACAGCACACAGGCAAGTGGCCCATCCAATCCAGGATTCTTGATTTCCAGGCCCCCACCCAAGTGCCCCTCCTGCCCTGTGATCAATCTCCCTACCTACATCCCAACCTGCTGCCTTGTACTGCCTTTGTTTGCTGCAGGTGCCGTATCTTACTGACTCCCTGTCCCCACCACAACTCCCTCCCTGTTTGACTTGCTTCACTTTGAGGAACTCACATGGCTCCAGACTCTGGTTCCACCTAGTCATCGATTCCCAGAAGGCCCTCCTCTGTGGGCCATGCCTACAAGTATTTCAATCTAGATTTAAGTTGTTGGCAACGGAGACAGTCACAGCTCCATGTTAATTCTAAGCATGCCGCCAGTACACATCACTCAGAGGCTGACATTTTGGAAATATTCATAAGTAACTGAAATAAAAAATAATGCTTCCTCTCCCTCACCAGGGCACAGTAGGAAAAAAAGTAGCAAAATATAACCATTTGCACTTAATGAATAATTTATTTACTTTCAAAACTAGACTAGAGTCTGGACTGTGATAAATCCACTAATTACACATTAAAATGAGGACCATTCACTTCTTCAAAATTGTTCCAAACTGCTTAGCACAATTTCCAGCTGAACTTTGACCTTTGATCTTACCTTGAATAGCATTGATGGATCTTCCAAGCAAGAAAAGTCACATTAATTATTTTACATTAATGAAACAGAAAACCATGAAGAAGAATGTAGGCATTATTTTTTTTAAGTGTATTGAGTCAGAAATCAAAAAGCTTATTAGCAAACATTTTCAAATTTCGTACATAAGAATGATATACTCCAATATATTTTCTAAGAAAAAAAAAATCACCTGCTTAGTGTTTTCTCATACCTTAAAGAATATGGTAATCAACTCCCTCCCAAATTGTTCCTCTCATGGAATGTTCACTTCCTAGCAACAGCACTCCAAGCAAAGACCACTTCTTCAAACTCCCAATTTTACAGCTTTCTAATTTTTAATTACTTTTCAGTTTATGGAAATAAAAACTCCTTCACAGGTGCATTGGAATTGTGCCTAGTAAAAAGGAACTTGGACAGGAACCATCAGACTGCATATATCATCAATGAAATTCAAAAAGGACAACTCACTGACAACTGAAAAAACTGAAATTGAGGCAGTTGCCTATAAATTTAAGAAATTAGTATCAAGTGACTTCTTGCCTCTGTAGGTCTTAACTGATGTGTTTGGAAGCTCACTTTTGGGAAATAATTATTCAATGGCATTTAGATTCCTTAATCAAGTCATGATTATGGTGTTTGGAGCTCCAATGAGATAGCTACAAATTAAATATAAGTTTCCTTGGTATTACACATATTTTAGTACATAATAGTTCAGTTAGATAACCTAATAAAAATGATTCTCTTGGTTCTAATAAAGGCAAACCCATGGGGCATACCATGGTTTCTCTCCATGTCATGCATCCTTCTAATACTTCTGCAGCCCCTCTCAGGAATAGAAGTTTTCTCAGTGAGAAACTCATTATATCTCATTGCATTTCCTACTTGCGGGGAAGACATTCACCCTGCTCTGAATCATCCAGAAGGGCATTCCTTGAAGTGCATTCCACAGAACTCTGGTGCTTCAGGATATTAACAGGGGTCTTCCATACACCCACATACATACACATAAACGAGTGTAGCCAAACAATTCCAAGAAATGTTAGATCAAAGAGTTAAATGGGATTATAATTTTCCTGCAGGACTTCTCAGAGATTTTAATATGCTAATGTGTCCTATGAGTCTCCACAAATAGAATATAATCAGCCTTGTTTATTAAGATTATGACCTTTCTGTCACTAAGCATCTCTTAGGGCTAACGTGCTATGGAAACACTTTGGCAAATGATGCTCTAAGACCTTCTTCAGGGAGATCCTGTTCCATAAGGTAGGATAAAGAAGCTCACATGAAAATCATGGAAACCAACCAGGAGGCACACCAAGTAAAGGGAAGAATGGAAAGATGATCAGGGCTGGGAGTAAATAGGGACAAATTAGGATTATCAACAATAAGAACTACCATTTATTTAGTCCCTCCTACATGCTCAATATTTTGTGTGTTACCCCAGTCAATACTTCCAACAACACTTTGGTGTAAATATTTTCTCCATTTTAAAAACAAGAAAATTGGGGCTCAGAAATATTAAGTGGATTTCCCAAAATCACATAGCTCACACATGGCAGACCTGAAAATTAAAACTACACGTGTCTTGACTCCAGTATGTCTTCTCTATGCTACACTACCTACTAGAAAAAAATAGAAGGCAGAATAAAGTAGTAAGTGGTGGTAAAGAAGTAAAAGAAAAGACCATTTCTCAAAAAAAAATATAAGGGGCTTATGGCTAGGCTAACTGTTTCTAAGCCTGCACTTTAAACCTTTGCCTCTCCATGACTGCAGGGATATGCACTGAGGTCATAGAGGCCTCTTGATCACAGCCATATGCTATGCAATATCCTGGTCAAACCCAATGCCTGTCAACCTCAGAGGATGCAACTGGCTGGAGTAGTCCCTGGTGTGCTGGAGCTGGCCCAATCCAGCCCACAAAAGCCAACTTTTTATATCTCTTTCCAACTCCACATTCAGTGATATCGTGTCGGTAGCTTGTAATCTGCCATGATGGAAGCATTTACACAATGGAAATCAGTAAACACTGCAGAGCAGGGAATTTGTGGGTTTTGTTTTGTTTTGTTTTTTTCCAGAGAGCCGGGGTATCAGCACACCACTGACTTGAGTCTTCACCAAGAAGCAGAAGTAGAAGAGATCAAAAGGTGGCAAGACTTTGAGCTAAACAGAATGCCATAGTAATTATCTTCCTTAATGTCAAATTCAAATATGAATAATCCATATATACCTGTGCTAATGAAGGTGACCAGTGTCATGTGTAATGACATTATTCTCCGCTGTCCTCTAATAAGTTGTAAAATGTAGCTCAAAGCAGAGAACGACCTGAGCAGAGGCAGTCCCTGGCCCCATCTCGTCCTGGTACCACACTGCCTGGGCCCTGTAGACTCAAGGTTACTTATTCCAGCCCCAGCACAGTGCAAATGTGACTAGGTCTTACTTTCCTTTCCTACATCCATCAACAGACCCCAGGCTGCAATCCTCATTCCCCAAAAGCTCACAGAAGGAGTAGTAAAGATATGGGGATAGAAAGGCTATTTCCAATATTCAAAAGGTCTAATATAAATAATATATTAATTTCCAATAAGATCACACAGGCTAAATAAAGCTTTGTTTTTTGTTGTTGTTGTTTTCCTTTTGCTTTTATCAATTCAATCTGGTCATTTTAGTTATCTCAAGATATTCCAGTTTTTTCTAATTGAAAACCATTTTTGAGAAATTTTTAAAAATTGACCAATGAGCTAATTACATCACAAATGATCACTGTAGGGGCACTTGGGTGGCTCGGTCGGTTGAGCCTTCAACTCTTGGTTTTGGCCCAGGTCATGCTTTCAGGGTCATGGGACTGAGTTCCGCGTGGGGCTCAGGACTTGGAGCGGAATCTGCTTAAGATTCGCTCTCCCTCTCCCTCCCCCCTGTGCCTTCCCTGGCTCATGCTCTCTCTCTCTTTTTCAAATAAATAAATAAAATCTTTAAAAAAAAAAAACGAAAAATGAAAAAACAAATGATCATTGTATGATAGATAAAGCCTCCTAAATTGGAGTGAAAAAGTGAAGAACCATTGAAAGCATATAAAGATATTTGAAAGAAAAAACTTTTTCTTTCAGCACATTAGACTCCCCCAGAGGAAGAGATTCTCACCAGACATTGAAAGGCCAATGATGCATCCCATTTTCCTTATGATAAGCCTCCTAAAAAGAGGCTTTACATTTGGAATCCACAGCACCCACCACGGCCCATGGCCTTTCGTAGGAAACTCCACAGAACAAGACAGAAATGCTACTCCTAACTTACAGAACTTTTCCCCTCATATGACCGCCCCCCACTCTCTCCAGTGAACCCCTTGAGCCCTCCATGATCTTCCCTAAGGAAGGCATAGGGAGAGCAGCAAACCATACTTAAGGAATGTTGCCTAAAAGGCAACCAGCATGAACACTTACCCAGCTCTTGTGTACATAAACTATCAGCAGATGGAGCTCTTTGCTAATTCAACAATCATTCTAGGTCTGGCTTCAATTGCCTGTAATAGTTGCATTCTCAATTTTTATGGCTCATACTGAATTCCTGTCATTGCTGGGATTAGCTCATTACTGTATTTTGTATGGAAGCATCCAGGAACATATTTCTACAAGTGAATGATAGAAAAATTAAGATGAGTTCTCTTAGTATTGGAGACAATATCTGATGTATTGTCCTTGTATTGTCTTCAAGTGTGTGAAAATAGTGCTTTAATTCATTCATTCCAGAAATATTAAGACCTGCATGTGTTGTCAGAAATATCACGTATGTTTGTTCTCTTTAAATCAACCTGATATCGTTTTGGGGCCCCATCTAATCAGGCTGTGGGGAAATTCCATAATAAGTAGAGGTTCCTGAACTCCCAAATTCAGGATCCTATAAAGATTCCAGGGCTTACACAATTTCAAAGGAAGAGAAGGCATGGAGGGGAGGGTGTGCCTGTGGTCAATGGCCATCTCTTTGGCCAAGATACCAAGCAAGATGTGTCTTACTGGGTCCTTCTCTGCTCCTCCTAAACCAAATGTGGAATATAGGAATCATCTGTGAGTCTGGAAACCTTTCAAGGCCCATCTGGTCTTACATCCCCAAAGGGGGCAGCATGCAGCCATCCTTCTCTGGGGTGTTGCCAGAAGCACAGCCAAATTACCTGCTTCTCTGGGAACCATAGGCTTCTCCCTTCTCAGCTCTCAAAAAATCTCATTTTCAGTCAGATAAAAATGCTTCGGGGCACCTGGGTGGCTCAGTTGGTTAAATGTCTGCCTTCGGCTCAGGTCATGATCCCCGGATCCTGGGATTGAGCCCCGAAGTGCTCCCTGCTCAGTGGGGAGTCTGCTTTTCCCTCTCCCTCTGCCCTTCCCCCCAGCTCATGCTCACTCCCTCTGGAGCTCTCTGTCTCTCTCTCTCAAATAAATAAATAAAATATTTTTTTTAAAAAAATGCTTCTCCCATCCTATTTCCCTTAGAGTAATAGTCATCAACCTTAACTGTACATTGTAATCACCTGGAGCACTGTAAAAAAAAAATATACTGATTCCTGGTTCCTACCTCCAGAGATACTGACCTAATTGGTATTCAGTGTGGCTGGGACAATGAGGTATTTCAAAACTCCTCAGATGATTCTAATGTGCAGACAAGTTCGAAAACTGTCATTAATTGTGACAAATATATGAACATAACATGTTAATAATTAGAGAGGCTAGGAATGAGGTATGTAAGAACTTTGTGTACTAACTTTGCAATTCTTCTCTTAGTTTAATACTGTTCTAAAATTAAAAGTTGGCTAAAAACAAAAACAAAAAAGCAAAGGGCACAATACCTCCATATATGTATGTATGTGTATATATATATATTATATATGTACACACACATACACATAATTACACGTGAGATGGAGGGCAATATTTCTTATTTTTTTAAAAACATTATGCACATAATAAAATTTTTTTCAAATACTACCAAAGCTAAAAAATGAAAACTAAAAATGAAAATAAACAAAAACTCTATAGTCAAGGAGTGAGACACAAAAAATTGTTTTTTTAAATAAAAAAGTTTTTACCCATAGAAAATACTTTATGCTATTTTAGAAAATTTGTGAAATGCAGTAATATATAAAAGAAAAGTCACCTGTATTTTATACTTTTGTACAAAGCATATAATCAAATGTTAGGTAAAGAAAGCACAATCCAATAATGTATTACAGTCATAATCCCAGCTAAATCATAGATTATATATCTTGAAATTTTATACTGTCTGTACTATGCTCAATTCACTTAATTTTAAACGTTTCCATTTACCCCTTAAATATTCATCACCGTAAAAAAAAAAAATTAAAGGGACTCTTCATGAAGCGTGGAAGATTGGAAATGAAGTGGCACCTCTTACCTCTCACTTCCAATCTTTGGTTCCCAAGACAGGACACCCTCAGATCCTAGGCATCTCTCTCTTCAGCTAGGGAAAGGCTGAAGGATTGGGCTGAACCCCAAGACACCAACTGCCACAGCAGTCTCCCCCGTAAGAGAACTCAGTCCTTTTCCACAGTTCCATATGCCTTCCCCCCAGCTTCTCTGCAGGCACCTCTCTCCAAGCTCCATGTTAGACTGGAAGCTGACTTTTTTTGGTACTTGGACTTCTAAGACATATCCTCCCCCCCCCAAAAAAAAAGAAAAAGGAAAAAGAAAAAAAATGGGCTTGATTAATATTATTAAGTTAACTGCTTTGTTTTACTTAGGAAGCAAAGTTAAAATAATGCTAGGAATCAAAATATTGTATGTGACCAGGTTATGATGACCAGTACAAAATTATCTGTAATTCATTTTTTCAAAAACAGCACATCCTAAACGGAATAAATTCTCTGTGACTTTTAATTTTTATCCTAAAAAAAAAAAATCATGTTTTTCAGAAAATTCCTCCTCCATCACAATCACAGTTTTCCAGGAATCCCTTTTTTTGCTTGTGTTGTATCATGAATATCTCAGTTATGAATGGATTGTCTTTCATGTCCCAGAAATTCCTGTGTTTTTTCTCTTCTGACATTTTTTCTATGGCCATGGCTGTGACGAATTTGTTTTAATTGTATCTTTCTTCCATTGTTTCAAAGGTAATTGTTGGGGGAGAAGGGGTAAGTGCAGGCTTTGCCCGCTGATTTGGGGGGACAGTCACTAAGAGAGCGCCCAGGCAGCAGTGAGAATGAGGGGCTGGAATGTAAGGCTGGACATCGGGAAACGGGGACTACTGTGATAATCCAGATGAGAAACAGCAAAAGTCAGAATTACAGCCACATCAGTGGGACGGATATGAGGGAACATACTGTCCCCTGGTTTTTTTGTTTGTTCATTTAAAGATTTTACTTATTTGACAGAGAGAGATAGCAAGAGAGGGAGCACAAGCAGAAGGAGTGGGAGAGGGAGAAGCAGGTGGGAGAAGAAGCCACTGGAGAGGGACAAGCAGACTCCCTGCTGAGCAGGAAGCCCAACTTGGGCTCGATCCCAGGATGCTGAGATCATGACCTGAGCCGAAGGCAGACGCTTAACGACTGAGCCACCCAAGTGTCCTGTCCCCTGTTTTTGAGGACATTTACCATGTTGGTGGAAAGACAAAACATAACATAAAACACAACCTGAGTGTCTCAGGCTTTACAGTTTGTAGGTCATATAAAGATCACACACAAAAGAGTAATAACGCCAATGTCACTGGTTTCCCCACCTGCTCAAACAAGAGCTCAGCCCTGGGCAAAGTTTCCCTTTGTTATTCGTGGAGCTGCCCAGGGGTGGCTCACATGTGCTCACGATGTGTCTATCCCTGCAGGGCTCTACTACTCTCATGAACACTCCAGGGATGAACTAAGTCCTCATGTAACCACACAGTGGCTTGACGTGATGCCCAAGCTGCCATCAAGCTGAAGCCCTTGACAACTCAAGCTTTCTTATTAGGTCTCCTTAGAATGAGTTCTCACACCCAAGAGGAACTTCAGTTCTCATGTAAATAGACCTCTGGTATGATCACATCCACCCCCAACCCCTATCAGATTAACATGGACAAAACTGGATCCCATTCAATGCAAACTGTGACCTCTCTTCTCACCAGTCCCATTATATCCCAAATAAGCATTTAAAATAATAC
The DNA here is from genome assembly GCF_002201575.2 of Neomonachus schauinslandi. Classification (NCBI taxonomy): domain Eukaryota; kingdom Metazoa; phylum Chordata; class Mammalia; order Carnivora; family Phocidae; genus Neomonachus; species Neomonachus schauinslandi. The sequence goes on from NC_058410.1 coordinate 60,171,187, forward strand.
AAAGTGGGATGGCAGGAAAGAGATGGGTCTTATGAACATATATGTTATATGTGCACATGTAAGAAAATGATTATTAAAAAATAGCCTCCACCTTGAATTAGAATAGAAAGGAAACTATCAGAAACAAATAAATGGAAACAAAATGGCAGAGACAATGCAGGCCCTTGCACTAAAGAAAGACATCAATCTGGTGACCACATTCAGTGCTACCAACTTCATTTTAGAGAGGACAATAATAACAGGCCCAAGCTACGGAAAGTACTCAAAGGCACACTTTTTTTTAACTCAGTGTCTTAAAGCCTTGAAGGAAGTTCACCTCATCTGAAAGCCTTGCCTGTAGATAGCAGTGTCCCAGGGAAAGCCTCTGAATTACACACATGTCCCTCAAGTTGGGCTTAGCCCGTCAATATTAGCTGGAAGAGGGGATGGTTCCAAATAACCAAAAGACAAGTTGGAAATACTCACTTGCATCCCTAACCTCTCTGCCTTATCTTCCCGTCCACCATACGTCTCTCTCTTCCTCTCCCTGCAATGTCCATCCCAGGACAACTGCTCATGCTGTCTGACAGTCTGCAGCTTCAGCTCCAACCCAGCTGTCAGGAAACAACAAACCTGGTTTACATGGCACCTGAAGGATAGCACACTTCGGAAATCCCTGGAGAAGATGAGAAAAAGGCACAGGAATCATTTCAAGCTGTTGCAGCCCTAGCCCACATTTACCAACAGAACTGCTACTGAATGAAAGTCAAACTAGTTTTGTTCTTATCCATGGCTTCCTTTTATCTTTATCTGCTTTAGAATCAAGCAGTCAGGAGAGAGAGGGATGGGAGGACTCAGAGAAAGACTCAGAGAGAGTATTGGGAAAAAAGAGGGAAGAACTCCTTTTGTTTTTCCTATGGCAGATAGAAGAAGAGGAAGCATTCTCATCCAATTTGTTGAACTTAGCTCTTCAGAGATTCTTTCAGGAGTAATTAGAGCTTTGTCTCCTCTCTGTACTCAAGGAGAGCTGTTTCCTAGGTAAAATGAATTGAGCACTCTGAAGGAGCCAGTTTAGCATTTTTAGAAAAGTTTAGGTCAAAGAAGCCAAATGGACAGAATGTTCTATTTAAATCACATGAGAAAGTACAACTTCTTGTTTTAGGCTAGTTTACTGTTTTCCATATGAAAATGCAGCAAGCAATTCTTTAAATTGTTTTTATAGACATATAAATAAAACATGAATCAAACCATGTATATTATTATATGGAGTTATACTGGAAAAGAAACATCTGCTATTCCTAAGACACTCTTGTTCACAGGTATTGTATTGTTATATACAATATACAAGTTTACATATATAGAAAAACCTCACAGGAATACAAATTGCTAGAGTATTATTGAGAATAAATTATATTTTAAATTCTTAGTAAATGTTATGCTAGCCTATCAGCCCACCAGTGGCCATCCACCACCAGCTGAGAAGCACTGGAGAAACGAACAGCCACGTGGAATAAGAGTGTGAATGAAATAACAAAGACAGCCTGCTGTTGGTTCCTGTATTAGCCAGGGTCCAGTCAGGAAACAGAAATACACCAGATATTTTAGCAAGGAGCATTTAACATAAGGAATAGTTAACCAGATATTGGAGAGCTGGAAATGCAACAGGGTCCACCCTCAGGTAACACAGAGATGTAACTGCGAGGAGCAGCTCCCACCCCTGGGGCTAGGGCAACAAAGGAAAGAGTTCAAAAGTCTTAAAACTCAGAAGCCTGCAGGAGGGACCCCACAGAGCTGGCACCCAGATCTCCGAGGAGGGGATGCTGCCTGGCTGAGCTGTCTTCCCTAAGGGAGTGCACTGAGGCTGGTTCTGAACGAACTGCTTACTACTGGAATGAGTGGTCGTGGTGATGCTGACAGGAACAGCAAGAAGCAAGTCCCCACTTCCAGTCTCTTCTGGTGGCCCCTTTAGATAGAGTGTAACAGATCCAGCTGACAAAGGAGAAGTTTGCAGGGACTGAGCCCTAACATCACAAAGCAAAGTTTAGAAGAGTAGGATTAAAGGCCAGTGACAATGTACCAGCCCAGTCTTGTCCCACATTTTTAAAGGATTCTAATATGCTTAACCTTATTTCTTCTGCTTGTAGAAAGTTTCCAATGTGATTATATTATTGCAACAAAACATGTGCATCCTCCTATGCAAAAACAGCTCAAGGAAGGGATAAAGGAAGGTGAGATATTACCTTATCATAAATAGAAGTGCTATCCTGGGATGGGATTGCTGTGAAACATTGTTTTCATCTTTAACATTTACCTTAGACTTTTCCACTTAACTCTATGTCTGGTTTAAGGAGAACCCAACAACTTAAATTTTCATTAGCATTTGGTTGTTTATAAAAATTGGTTTCCAGGCTACTGAAAAAAAAAAATGTTCTTGGTTCTCAAGAATCACTCTTCCCCCATATTTTTTATAAATGTTTATTGATGAAAGAAATGGATGCTCTTGACGGGGCTGCTGTCCATAGTGGCAGCCCCTACCTAGTTAGTACTGCGGGTAGAAATTTTTGTCATCCAAAAGGTTGGAAGTTCTAAAACCCTGACAAGTTATCACAAACTCATCTCACAAAAACATAATGAGTATAATCTTTTTTTAAACTTCTTCTACTATATAACGTTAAAAGATTTGCCAATATTTTGTTAAGTGAGAGAAAAAAGCAATGGATACAATACAAACTCATTTTTTTGTGCAAATATATGTAAAAAAAAGACTAGAAAAAATATACCAGTATTAAGAGATTAATTTTTACTCTTTTATCTTTTCTTATTTATATATTGAAAGCAGCAATGTAATAATAATATAGCTCTCTGTGGAGTGCATCCTATATGCCAGGTCTCATCTACTATTGAGACCTCTGAGGTCTCAGTAGTACCATTTTACCTGAGAAAAAATGAAAACTTGGACCAGTAATTAGCCCTGACTCTTCAGCTGGTGAAGACAGAGAGGGATCCGAATGCCAGTCTATCAGCCTCACAAGCCCCCACACTTAAATACATGTATTACTTTTGGAAGGAGAAAGAAAGAGCAATTTTTTAAAGGATTGTGTTGAATAAATACAAACCTTTAGTTAAATGAAATAGACCATTTTCTTTATTAACTTGTTTAGTGAATAGGCACTGATCCAAAATTATTAGATGTCCAGGCCACGGCCAGAAACCTAAGTAAAATAGATACAAATAACAAGCCTGATAAAGAACTTAAAGTAACAATCATAAAGATACCTACTGGACTTGAGAAAAGGGCAGAAGGCATCAGGGAGACCCTTAATAAGACAAGGAATAACAGCAGAGATAAAGTGTTCAATAGACAAAATGAGAAACAGACTTGGAGTGAACAGCAGGCTGGAAGAAGCAGAGTAATGAATTACTGACCTAGAAGACAGAGTAATGGAAAGTAATCAAGCCAAACAAAAGAGAGAAAAAAGAATTATGCAAAATGAGAATAGACTTACGGAATTCAGTGACTCCATCAAACATAATAACATTTGTATTACAGGAGGCCGAGACCAAGAGAGAGAAAAGGGGGAGAAAATTTATTTGGAGAAATAATAGCTGAAAATTTCCCTAATCTGGGGAAGGAAACAGATATCCAGATCCAGGGTATCTGCAGCAAAGTAAACAAAAGCAGATCCACACCAAGACATATTGTAATTAAATTGGTAAATTACAGTGATAAAGAAAAAAATTTTTTTAAGCAGCAAGACAATAGAAGACAGAAACCCCATAGGCTCTCAGCAGATTTTTTTTTTTCAGCAGAAATTTAGCAAGCCAGAAGAAAGTGGCATGATATATTCAAAGTGCTGAATGGGAAAAATCTGCAAACAAGAATATTCTATCCAGCAAGGCTATCATTCAGAATAGAAGGAGAAATAAAGAGTTTCCCGGACAAACAAAAACTAAAGGAGTTCATGACCACAAAACCAGCCCTGCAAGAAATATTGAATAGGACTCTTTGAGTGGAAAAAAAACAAAAAAGACTAAAAGTGACAGTATGAAAGTAGGAAACACAAGAGCAGTAAAAGCAAATATTTCTATAAAAAGTCAGTCAAGGAATTCACAAAATAAAAGGATATAAAATATGACACCATCTACCTAAAACATGGAGAGGAGAGGAATAAAGAATGAGTATAAACGTAAGCAGCCATCAACTTAATATAGACTGCTATGTGCAGAAGGTGTTATATACAAACCTAGTGGTAACCACAATTCAAAAACCACTAATAAATATGCAAAGAATAAAGAGAAAGAAATCTAAATATATCACTAAAGAGAATCAGCAAACCATGGAAAAGAGAAAGAGAAAAAAGGATCAGAGAAAATCTTCAGAAACAACCACAAAACAAGTAATAAAATGGTAATAAACACCTATCTATCAATAAATACTTTGAATGCAAATGGACTAAACACTCCAATCAAAAGACACAGGGTGGGGGCACCTGGGTGGCTCAGTTGGTTGGGTGGCTCACCCTAGGTTTCAGCTCATGTCATGATCTCAGGGTCCAGGGATCACTCCCATGTTGGGCAACCTGCTCAGCAGGGAGTCTGCTCGAGGATTTTCCCTCTCCCTCTGCCCCTCCCCCCACTCACACACACTTGCTCTCTCTCTCTCTCTTTCCCTAAAATAAATGCATAAATGTTAAAAAAAAAAAAGACACAGGGTGACAGAATGGATTAAAAAAACAAGACCCATCTATATGCCACTTACAGGAGACTCATTTCAGACCTAAAGACATTTGCAGATTGAAAGTGAGAGAATGGAGAACATTTATCATGCAAATGGATATCAAAGGAAAGCCAGAGTAGCAATATTTATATCAGACAAGACAGATTTTAAAACAAAGTATATAGGGGCGCCTGGGTGGCTCAGTCGTTAAGCATCTGCCTTCAGCTCAGGTCATGATCCCAGGGTCCTGGGATCGAGCCCCGCATCGGGCTCCCTGCTGGGCGGGAAGCCTGCTTCTCCCTCTTCCACTCCCCCTGCTTGTGTTCTCTCTCTCGCTGTCTCTCTCTCTCTGTCAAATAAATAAATAAAATCTTTAAAAAATAAATAAATAAAATAAAACAAAGACTATAACAAGAGACAAAGGACACTATATAATAATAAAGGGGACAATCCAATAAGAAGATATAATAATCATAAATATTTATGCACCCAACATAGGAGCATCCAAATACATAAAACAGTTAATAATAAATATAAAGGAACTAATCAAAAATAACACAATAATAGTAAGGGACTTTAACACCCCACTTACATCAATGGACAGATCACCCAATCAGAAAAACAATAAGGAAACAATGGCTTTGAATGACACATTGAACCAAGTGGGTTTAACAGATATATTCAGAACATTTCATCCTAAAACAGAACACACATTCTTTTCAGATGCACGTAGAACATTCTCCAAAAAAGATCACATATTACACCACAAAACAAGTCTCAACAAATTCAAAAGGATCAAAGCCATACAATGTATCTTTTCAGACCACAATGCTATGAAATCAGAAATCAAGCACAAGAAAATAATCCAGAAACAGTACAAATACATGGAGGTTAAAAAACACGCTACTAAACAATGAATGGGTTAACCAAAAAATCAAAGAAGAGATCCAAAAACACATGAAAACAAATGAAAATGCAAACAGAACAGTCCAAAACCTTTGGGATGCAGCAAAAGTTTATAGTTCATAGTAATTTATAGTAATACAGGCCCACCCCAAGAAGCAAGAAAAATCTCAAATAAACAACCTAACCTTACACCTAGAGGAGCTAGAAAATGAACAACAAACAAAACCCCCAAACAACAGAAGGAAGGAGATAATAAAGATTAGAGCAGAGATAAGTGATAAAGAAACTAAAGAAAAACCACAGTGGAACAGATAAATGAAACCAGGAGCTGTTCTTTGAAAAGATCAACAAAATTCATAAACCTCTAGCCAGACTCATCAAAAAACAAAGAGAAAGGACTCAAATAGATATAATTACAAATGAAAGAGGAGTAATAAAAACCAACACCTCAAGAAATACAAACAATTTTAAGAGACTACTATGAAAAATTATATGCAACAAATTGGACAACCTAGAAGAAATGGGTAAATTCCTAGAAACATAGAACCCCACCAAAACTGGAGCAGGAAGAAATAGAAGATTTGAATAGATTGATTACCAGCAAGGAGATGGATCAGTAATCAAAAAACTCCCGACGAACAAAAGTCCAGGACCAGATGGCTTCATAGGCAAATTTTACCAAACATTTAAAGAAGAGTTAATACCTATTCTTCTCAAACTATTCCAAAAAGTAAAAGAGGAAAGAAAACTTCCAAATTCATTCTATGAGGCCAGTGTTATTCTGATGCCAAAACCGGATAAAGAAACCACACACACAAAAAAAGAACTACAGGCCAACATCTTTGATGAACATAAATACAAAACTCTTCAACAAAATACTAGCAAATGGGATTCAGTAACACATTAAAAAAAAAAATCATTCACCACAATCAAGTGGGATTTATTCCTGGTATGCAAGGGTGGTTCAATATTCACAAAAATCAATCAATGTGATACATCACATTGATAAGAGAAAGGATAAAAACCATATGATCATTTCAATAGATGCAGAAAAACATCTGACAAAGTACAACATCCACTTATGATAAAAAAAAACCCTCAACAAAGTAGGTTTAGAGGGAACATACCTCAATATAATAAAGGCCTTATATGAAAAACACACAATAAACATCATACTCAATGGCAGAAAAGCTGAGAGCTTTCCCCCTAAGGTCAGGAACAAGAAAAGGATGTCCACTCTCACCACATTTATTCAACACAGTGCTAGAATTCCTAGGCATAGCAATCAGACAACAAAAAGAAATAAAAGACATCCAAATTGGAAAGGAAAAAGTCAAACTTTCACTATTTGCTGATGACATGATACTATACACAAAAAAACCTGAAAGACTCCACCAGAAACTACTAGAACAGGTAAATGAATTCAGGATACAAAATCAATGTGCAGAAATCTGTGTATTTCTATACACTAATAATGAAGTATCAGAAAGAGAAATTAAGAAAACAATCCCATTTATAATTATACCAAAAATAATGAATACCTAGAAATAAACTTGTAACCAAAGAGGTGAAAGATCTGTACTCTGAAAACTATAAAATATTGATGAAAGAAATTGAAGATGACACAAAGAAATAGAAAGACATTTCATGCTCATGGATTAGAAGAACAAGTATCATTAAAATGTCCATACTACCCAAGGCAATCTATAGATTTAATGCAATCTCTACAAAATACCAACAGCATTTTTCACAGAACCACAAGAAAAAAATCCTAAAATTTGTATGGAACTACAAAAGACGCCAAACAGCCAAAGCAATTTTGAAAAAGAAAAGCAAAGCTGGAGGCATCACAATTCTGGACTTCAAGCTATATGACAAAGCTGCAGGAATCAAAACAGTATGGTACTGCACAAAAACAGACACATAGATCAATAGAACAGAATAGAAAACCCAGAAATAAGCCCACAATTATATGGTCAACTGATCTTTGACAAAGCAGGAAAGAATATACAATAGGAAAAAGTCTCTTCAACAAATGTTGTTGGGAAACCTGGTCAGCTACATGCAAAAGAATGAAACTGGACTGTTTTCTTACACCATACACAAAAATGAATTCAAAATGGATTAAAGACCTAAATGTGAGACCTGACACCATAAAAATCCTGGAAGAGAGCATAGGCAGTAAGCTTTCTGACATCAGCTGTACCAACATTTTTCTAAATATATCTCCTGAGGCGAGGGAAACAAAAGCAAAAGTAAACTACTGGGACTACATCAAAATAAAAAGCTTCTGCACAGCAAAGGAATCAATCAACAAAAATAAACCTACTGAATGGAGAAGAAATCTGCAAATGACATGTCCAATAAAGGGTTAGTATCCAAATGTGTAAAGAACTGATACAACTCAACACCCAAAAAATAAGTAATCCAATTACAAAATGGGCAGAAGACAGACATGAAAAGACATTTCTCCAAAGAAGATATGTAGATGGCTGACACAGGAAGGATGCTCAACATCACTCATCATCAGGTAAATACAAATCAAAACTACAATGAGGTATCACCTCACACCTGTCAGAATGGCTAAAATCAACAACACAATACACAATGTTGGTGTTGGTGAGGATGTGGAGAAAAAGGAACCCTCCTGCAATGTTGGTGGGAATGCAAACTGGTGCAGTCATTCTGGAAAACAGTATGGAGCTTCCTCAAAAAATTAAAAATAGGACTACCCTATGATATAGCAACTGCACTAGTGGGTATTTTCCCGAAGAATACAAAAATACTAATTCAGAGGGATACATACACCCTAATGTTTATAGCAGCACTATGTATAATAGCAAAATTATGGAAGCAGCCCAGTGTCCATTGATAGATGAATGGATAAAGAAGAAGTGGTATATTGGGGCACCTGGGTGGCTCAGTCAGTTAAGTGTCTGACTCTTGATTTTGGCTCAGGTCATGACCTCAGGGTCCTGGGACTGAGTCTTTATCGAGCCCCAAGTTGGAGAGGGGAGGGGGTATTGCACTCCACGGGGAGTCTGCTTGAGGATTCTCTTTCTCCCTCTCTCTCTGTCCCTCCCCCACCACGCCCCCCCAAATAAATAAATCTTTAAAAAAATGTGGTATATATATCCAATGGAATATTATTCAGCCATGAAAAAGAATGAAATCTTGCCATTTGCAATGACATGGATGGAGTTAGAGAGTATAATCCTAGGCAAAATAAGTCAGAGAAAGACAAATACCACATGATTTCACTCATAGGTGGAATTTAAGAGAAAAAACAAACAAGCAAAGAAAAAAAGAGGGAAAGAAAGAGAGAGACAACCAAGAAACAAACTTTTAACTATTGAGAACAAACTGATGGTTACCAGAGGGGAGGTGGCTGGGGGGGGGGGATGGGTGAAATAGGTGATGGGGATTAAGGAGTGCACTTGTTGTGATGAGCACCAGGTGTTGTATGGAAGTGTTGAATCACTATATTGTACACGTGAAACTAATATTATACTGTCTGTTAACTATAAATCTTATTTTAAAAAATATTAGATGTTCTACTGATTTATTTTATCTGGCTCCTGTAATTTACCACTCTCCAAAAAGTTTGGCTACATTAGATACACTTAATTTTTGTTAACTGTATGATTGGAAGCTAATTCCAAAACCAGCTATTGCTACCAATTAAGCTAATAGCTGGAGAGCCCTTTGTTCTCCCAGGAATGTCCTTGTTCCCACTGAGATGCTGAGCAGAAGACCGCTAAGGATCAAAAGATAAATCTTTACAAGCTAATTAATAATAATTGACTTGTTCAGAAATTATTTCTCAACCCAAGATATTAAATTGATTATAATAAACATCTGCAACTTTCCTGCCCTCTCTCCCACCCATTCATCCATCTAAATTCTGTTGGATTCATGAATTTTTATTTTAATCATACATGTACTAAGGACTTTTACCTTAATCAGAAGCACATACATTAACATGAATTTATTTAAAACAAAAACATTGCCTTTTTTTTCAGCTTTCTTCATTAATTCCTGACTTGTTCAAGTTAATAACATTAATGCAAAATACATCTTTAGTTCTTTGCAGACATCAAATAGATTGAGGAAAAAAGCATTAAATTAGCATGCCTAAAGCATTCCATATCCAGTCCTACAGAAATGAATAGAAGCAGTTTGAAAATGAGAAGAAAAGCAGTAAGTAGGAAATGCAACTCTGAACATTCTCTGTGCTCATTCTCAATCAGAGTTGATGGAAATGAATACTGCCCCATACTTAGCCCAGATAATGGATGAACCCGCTTTCATCCCACTGTTAGACAGTGGCTTATTTTTTCTGATTCACTAGTGGCAAGAAAACATCTAACTGCATTTTACCTCTTTACCTTCTCAAGAGCTTAAATAAAATGCTCCATCAGCTTGGGCCTCTTTGTGAAGTAAGGTATACTCTTTAAGAAATTGTTTAATAAACTCTTTGAAAATCTTGATTTACATTTGAAGAAGAGAACTAAGCCATGGCAAAATCTGTTAGTGGTAATCACCAGCCAGCTACTAGTGAATGAGATGTAGTCTAATGGTCATCTGGTGCTGATTTATACTAGTTCTGAGGATCCACTCCAGCTGTCCTCTAGCTCACAGGCTGAGCCCTTACCTTTTCTGTGGATGGAAATGTGCTTCCCTATTATGCTGACTCAGGGAGTTCACTAAATTTAACTTAAGCCTTTATTCACATTGTATAACTTCAATTCTGTCATTGAGAATAGGTGGAAAGTTTCATTCAACAAACATTATTGACTATTTTGGGTAGTGACTTCCAAGGATGCTGGGTGTTATAAAGAGAAATGACTTGATCCCTAATTTTCTTAAGCTTTTCTTAAGGGTTAAAGGAAGCAGTGTATGTGAAAGCACTTTATACAACTTTTATAAGATGTAATATAAGACTACAATTAATCTACAGAGGACTTAAAAGTTATACATGACAGAGATTACAAATTGATGGCCCACTGAATTTCTTATTATTGGCATGCAGATGGTTTTAAAATTAAGGACATTTCAGGGGCTCCTGGGTGGCTCATTCAGTTAAGCATCTGACTCTTGATTTTGGCCCAGGTCATGATCTCAGGGTCCTGGGATCAAGCCCCGTGTCAGGCTCCACACTCAAGCAGGGAGTCTGCTTGAGGATTCTCTCTCTCCCTCTCCCTTTGGCCCTCCCCCCACACTCTCTCCCTCTCTCTCTGTCTCTCATATAAATTAATAAATCTTTTAAAAAAGAACATTTCAAATAAAAATCCATACTTTTAGCTTCTCTTGAATGATAAGATCTCATCTGCTGGCCCCACAAACTCACATAGCAATGATGGGCTCAGCTAAGTAGCAACTAGTCCTTAGAGAGGTCATGGACTCTCCAGTTTGCAACACCATATCTACTGCCTATTGTCTTAACCCAGACTACTTCAATCACATCATTGTTCCATTATGGGGTTTGGTGACCTCTGTGGTAAGTGGTCACCAACCTAGCAATGGTCCTATCTGCCCAGCCATCATCAAACATCATGGCAACCCCAGCCAGATCCTAAGCCAGTGGTAACCAGCCTAGCAGTACCTTGGGAGCTCTCTCCTGAGTAGTGATTGGAGTTTGGTGAGTCTGTGATTTGCCTAAACCAGAATAGCCAAATCTCTGTTGGAGATTCACACAATCATGCTGAATGGACTCACTTCAGATTTCTGACCACAAATCTCAAACAGGCTTAAAACTGCCAGAAAATTCTACTTCATTTTCCTGGTAATTTACTTTCCTGCTTTCTAAGATCTTTATATCAATCCTCAACTTCCTTTAAATTGCCAACAGTCCTCTAACCATACTTCATAATCATCCTCACCAATTCCACCAGTCTTTCTATAGCTGAACCCATGCACTGATGCTCCCTTCTGTTACAGTAGAAGCGTCCCTTCTCCTAAATCCAAGCCCCGCCCCCCCATCTAAACACACAATCCCATCCCCTCCAGTCTGCTCAAACACAGTGCTGCTTCAATTATTCCCTCTCTTTCCTGTATCATCAGTTTCTCCCTTTGGACCATTCACATTGATGTAATGTCTGTCTTTTTAAAAATAAATAAATAAATAAAATAAATTAAAAACCATCTCACTTGGTCCCACATATTCCTCCAGCTACCATCCCATTTCTGTGGTCTTGAAACAAAACTCTTCCAAAGATGTTTCCCTACTTTCTAAACCTCCCATTGTTTCCTCAATCTACTCCAATCAGGAAATACAGTTTTTGACTCCATCAACCTAGTGAGATGGTTTCAATTAACAACTACCCTGATGATCTCATCTTGTCAAAATCAATGTTGAATTTCTAGTGTTCAACTGACCTGACTTTTCAGTAAGAGTTAACAGAGTTGAACACTCCCTCTCTAGGCTTCTTTGATACCTCATTGATCTGATATTCCTCTCATTCATTGCCTGATCTTTCTCTATCTCTTTTTTTTTCTTTTTTCTTTCTTTTTTTTTTTTTTTTTTCTCAACTACTGGATCTCTAAATGGTGGAAAGCCCCAAGGCTCAGGTCTCAGGCTACTTCTCTAGATATACTTTCCTTTTTAGTTTTATGGATTCAGGTATCATTTATATGCTAATGATCCTCAGTTTAGCGGGGTGAAGTCACTGGCCTCGCACTGGATAGAACAGTATCCACAGATGCAAAGAACAACCAGTTTAATGTGTATGTGTGGAGGGATCCATGCCTCTGTGTGTGTGTGTGTGTGTGTGTGTGTGTTATTTATATCACCCTCCCCAGCTATCTCTCCTGATCTCCAGACTTACACATTCAACTGCCTACTCCACATATCACTTCAGATGCCTAGTAGGTACCTAAAACTTAGTATTGATAAAACCGAAAAGTTGATTCTCCCACGTCAAAATATAGACACAGAACCAGATCTAGATTCAAATACAGATAAAGATACAGATATAGGTAAAGAAATAGACATAGATAAAGCTGTATCTATATACATATTCCCACCCCCAAGCCTTCCCCACTCATTAAACAAATTTTTATTTTTTTTATTTATTTTTTTTTTTAAAGATTTTATTCATTCACTTGAGACAGAGAGAATGAGACACAGAGAGCATGAGAGGGAGGAGGGTCAGAGGGAGAAGCAGACTCCCCGCCGAGCAGGGAGCCCGATGCGGGACTCGATCCCGGGACTCCAGGATCATGACCTGAGCCGAAGGCAGTCGCTTAACCAACTGAGCCACCCAGGCGCCCTAAACAAATTTTTATTAAGCACCCCCCATTTTTCAGGCATGTTCTAGGTACTTGAGGTACAAAACGAGGAAATCTTACACTCTAGTAAATGGTAACAACATTCATCCAGTTGATTAGGCCAAAACAAGGATGCATCCTTGATTTCTCTTCCTCTCACACATTCTGTACACTTGTCAGCTCTAACTCCCAGAAAGCCCAACTGCAACCACATCCCACCAACTCCCTCATCACAACCTAAATCCAAGCCATCATACTCTGCCATCTGGATCTCTGTTCTAACTGGTCTTCCTGACTGCATGCTTCCCCTTACTCTCCATCCACTACACAGAATCCCCAAGGACTTTTCTAAAGCATAGGTCACATCATAATGCTCCCCTGCCTAAGCTTCCACAGGTCTTGCATTACTTCTAAGAAAAAGTGCAAACTCCTCACCATGCCCACCAAGTTCCATATAATCTGGTCCCCACTTGCTTAGATGAAGAAACTTAGAGATTGAGTAAACTAAGATCACACTGCTAGTAAGCTGCAGAGCCAGGCAGTTTGGCTCTTTATTGCCATACTGTACTGTCTCCCTGGATACCTTTCACTTATTGGATGGCACTTGCCCTACATAAAAACTCCACTGTGTGTGACCACTTGTTTTGGATGGCCTTCTATTGTGATGCCTTGTCTTCTCAGACCCTGAACCACGTCCTTTTAGAACACAGCCCTCATCCCTGCCTCCAGTTTCAGCCTGCTCTTTTTCCAGGGCTACATCTAGGTCTGGTACCTTTCACAGCTAACTCAGATGGACCCCAATCTTAGACTTAGAGACTCAGATAGATACCAACCCACCTGGTACTAATAACCACTTATTTCTAGAAACTTCAGCTTTTAATGTCCATTACTGATTCTGTATTTTCCATTTAGATTCCAAAGAGTAAGAATCTGATAGACCCAGTTTACCTTTTTCCACCAAGTCAAAACAGAGGTTGTGACCAGCTATAGACTGTCTCTTGGATCAGATGTCTTAAAGTTTTCTGCATCCAGCCAGCAGAAGGAGAAAAAAGAGAGTGTGGAGAAGTCACATCCATTTCATAGTCTTGGCCCAGAAGTAACACACATCAGTTTCATTCATACAGCACTGGCAAGAACTGATCACATGGAAATAGATGAATGCAGAAAAGATTGAGAAATATAGCCCCTGGATAGAGTCAATTCTATACTATGAATGAGGAGGATGATTTGGGGTAAAGAGTTAGCCATATCTGCCACATCGTATTGTTGGACATTTGGAGTTTTTCCCAATTTCTAGATTCATAGATAGAAATGAATTAAAATTCTATCAATATAACATGCTTTTGCTATTTTTATTCAAGGTGGCTTATTTACACCAAAATGATTTGAGGAATAAGACCATAGTTATTTTATGTATTTATGATCTCACCACAGCAATTGTTAAAAGTCTGAACCATTCCCAGGGCGTCTGGGGGGGCTCAGTCGTTAAGCGTCTGCCTTCAGCTCAGGTCATGATCCCAGGGTCCTGGGATCAAGCCCCGCATTGGGCTCCCTGATTCGCGGGAAGCCTGCTTCTCCCGCTCCCACTCCCCCTGCTTGTGTTCCCTCTCTCGCTGTGTCTCTCTCTGTCAAATAAATAAATAAAAATCTTTAAAAAAAAAATTGAACCACTCCCTTAATTATTTTATTTCATGACTTAATAACTTCAATCAAAATTTGCTTTCCATGAAGTTAATTCTTATATAATAATCCAGATGTTGCCCTTAAATAAACTTCTTTTATTATTAACTAAATGGTAAAGGGAGTTGCCATTTTGTGGACCTTTAGATAATGAAACAGTAGTTTCAAAGACCATTTGACCTACTGATCCTAGTCAGATTTAGCAGTTTGATATTTGTTAAAGACCTACCAGAGATCTGTCACATAAAAAATGTTTACTTTTAACTTGTTTTATTAAGTATTGCATAATACCCTATAGCACTATCTAAATACCACACTTAAAAAGCAAAAAACTAAAAATCAATTTACTTTTATTTGTTATTGTTCCTTTTGTCATGTATACCCACATGCTAACTGTATTGGCAGTAGAAGAATCTTAATTATATCACACTTCAATAAATAATTTTAAGACTTTGTAATAGTGGGACTTTTTATTAAGGTAAATATTTGTATTCTTAATGCAATTTTCTGAACAACAAGGAGACCATATATCTAACTGTAGTAGTCTAATCTTAAAGCCACATTAAGTTTTCTGACTAAAAGTTGTTTTTAAGTTTTATGTCAGTCTCACATTCTTAAAAATCACTGTGCATTTAATTATGCATAGTTGTCAGAGGAATGAGATAAGAGCACCCAATCTTCAAACTTGACACTGTGTTTAAATTCATGTAATACCTTACCCAGAAACTACTGCTAAAGTTTCCTCTGGGGAGTACAGTGTTTTATCTTTTTATTCTAAAGCAAGTAAAAATTATTTGGGGCTTACTTAACAAATTCAATCAGAGTCTTTCATGTTGAAATAGCTGATTCAGAAAAAATGATTTGTAATATATGTAGAGATGCACCAATCATCCTTGATATTTGGTCAAAACTCTGTTTTTTGGCTTCAGGCTTTGGAAGTTTGAAGAGCCAAATGCCTATTTGAGCATCAGTTCAGTTATCCCTGAATTTGTGCCTGTTAAATAATCACAAGATGACATAGGTTTAAATATCTAGCCATTATGACAACATCAGCAATAGCTACGAGGCATGTCATTCTGATTTATCATTATTATCTGTATATTTACTTCCAAATATAGATAAGGCTTTTAGATATAAATTAAAGTGAAAATCTCTTTATGTGCTTTTATGTTGAAATTCTATCTAATTGATTCAAAAATGTATGTAACTGCAAAAATAAAATTCTACAATAAATGATAATTGAGTAGGCTGTAATATTACATATAAAAATAATTAAGGACATTCCAATATCAAAATTGATAAGGAAATTGATTTATAGTTAATGTAAATATTATAAATGTGAGAACTAAATAATTTAATAAGAATATTATATCTTTTTTGAGCCAACAAATATTCAAAAACTTAAATAATAATAAATGACTGAAGAGTAGATATAAGATATAATCTAATTGTTTGGTATATAAGCATGAATAATATGGAACATAAATGCTAGATATTTAATTTACACTTCTACAAATGTCATTCAGGTCTTGAGTCTTTTAACAAAAAGTGCCTTTTAGAATTCTGTACATCTTGTGAGAATGAACTAAGAACAGCACACAACTCTGTTACCTCAAATTTTCATGAAGCGGAAAACTAGCAAAATCATATATGACAACATCCATGATAAATCACCTTTGGTCCAGATATTATAAAGAATATAAAGAGCATGAAGGAAAAAAAAGGAAAGTGTTAGAGAAAAATGAGATTGCACAATTATTTCTTCTCCTTTACCAGCCTTCCTCGGATGTGAGAGTCCTATTTAGTATTACAAAAAAAGAAATATGCAGGAGCAATCTCTCCTGCATGTTAATGTCAAAGGTTTTCATTTTCATTACTAAAAATTTAATAATAAAATTTTAACAGTAATTATATTTATTATAAAATTCCAGAATTTTTTTTTTGGATCCCAGAAGTTCATTCTGTCCGGTTTCAACCAAATATTACTTTCACACTCAGCTATGAGACATTGTGAATCTCTGTAACTACTGCCAGAGAAATAAATAAGTCCTAAAGAGGAAAGCCGCAGGAGAAATATTCTCTTTCTTTGTATATGCACTTGGCTCCAAGCACCTGCTGAGGAGTACGTCAGAATAACTGAGCAAGAAAGAAACTGGATTGCAGAGAAAGCTCCAGAAGAGTTTCCTTCTCTTTGCAAGTCATTATGCAAAGCAGCAGAAATTTGTCAATTCCAGGTTCCTTCGGGGATGGCAAGTGCTTTATCACTGATTAGACACTGGATAAAGTCTCCTTCAGAGGAAGCTTCTTCAGAATGACATGAACAAGATGGCAGAATGGGAGGTGCCAGTGCTCTTTCCCTCACAAAAACATCAATTTAAACAATCACCCATGCTCAAAAATACCTTCACAAGAAGAAGGCATCCAGGTGAGAGATTACAGCACCTGGCTGAAACACAAAACTACAACACATTGAAGATGGTGGAAAGGTCAGTCTCACATCACCCACATCACCTCTCCTCCAAGCCTGCACAGAGCAGCTCAGGGAGAGATAGTCTCCACGTGGCAAAGGAGAGTGAAGTGAGTACCAGACTTTGCTGCAGACCCTAGTTCCAGGCCCTCCCCAGTGAACCCCAGCGCCAGGCTAGCCCCTGCAGTCCCAGGCGTCAGGCCAGTTGCTAGGGCCCCAGAATCCAGGCCCACCCCAGCTCTGAGCCTCCCCTGGGAACCCAGACTCCCCAACTGCCCTAGCAGCAGGCCAGCCTTCATGTGTCAGGCTCCAGTGGATCCAGGCTCCAGGCCTGCCCCAGTAGACAGGACCCCCCCCCGCCCCACCACCCTGCCACAGGTTCAAAGCATACCCTCACAGGCCCAGGCACCAATCCTAACCCTGCAGACCCAGACACGAGGCTGACCCCAGTGTACCTCAGTATCAGGCTGGCCCCCAAAGGCTCAGGACCAAGCCCATCTCTTTGCACCCAGGCCTCCAGCAGCCCCAACTGCAAATAATCCATCATAGAAACATAAAGCATACAAAGTTTCATTTATACAGGATAACTAAGTACTGGAGACCTAATGTACAGCATGTTGACCATAGTTAATAATACTGTATTGTAGACTTGGACTTTGCTAAGAGAGTAGATCTTAAACGTTCTCACCATGTACAAACTATGTAACTATGAGGTGACAGATGTGTTAATTAGCTTAATTGTGGTAATCATTTCACAATGTATACATACATCAAAATGTCACATTGTATACTTTAAATATATACACTTTTATTTATCAATTATACCTCAATAAAGCTGGGAAAATTAAAAATTAGAAACAATATTTTAGTCTCCATCAGTAGATAGGTGGTAATGTTGTTAAAAAATAAAATACAAGGGGAAAGAAGAGAACCCACATTTGCAAATGCAATAATGAAGGAATTCAGCATAAATTTTTTAAAAGATTTTATTTATTTATTTGAGAGAGAAAGAGAGCTAATTGACAAGAAGTGCCTTAGAAAAAGGAGTTAATGTGATAGGAGCGGAGGAGTCAGGACACAACAGATGCTCCATTCTCATTACAATTTTCGTCTTACAAATATAGAAACTTCCAGACTCCAGAAGAGAGGACTCTTGCAGTACATCAACAATTCAATAATGCCTTCATGGATTAGAATAGAATCCTTTTATGTGGAGGTAGAAATTATCAAGAGCTCATAGCACCTCTGTGACCCACTCCGAGGAATTTAAAATATTTAGCTTTTCTCCCTCTTTTTCACTTCATTTAAAAAAAAAATGTCTTCTAAAGGAAATAGCTCAAGTCCTGTAAGACATCAATGAAGAGGCCTTTCCACTCACATTTAGCCCGGCACTGCTTTCATTTACTACCAATATGCCATGGTGGGGGGGGGGGGCAGTTCATTATTAAATCTGTGAGCTATTAGAAAAGGACCCTGCTCCACCTCCAAAATATTTAGTACAGACAGACATAACAAGTGAGGTAGGTGGTAAGATAGGGTAGATTCAACTAAGACAGTGACATTTTGTATCCAATTGGTCATAAAGTGTTTTTAAAGAGCGTCTTCAGAAATGGATTACAGGGATAGATTAAAAGGTCAATACACGTGTCTGTTGGCCATTTGGATGTCTTCTTTGGAAAAATGTCTGTTCATGTCTTCTGCCCATTTCTTGATTGGATTCTTTGTTCTTTGGGTGTTGAGTTTGATGAGTTCTTTATAGATTTTGGATACTAGCCCTTTATCTGATATGTCATTTGCAAATATCTTCTCCCATTCTGTCGGTTGTCTTTTGATTTTGTTGACTGTTTCCTTTGCTTTGCAAAAGTTTTTTATCTTGATGAAGTCCCAATAGTTCATTTTTGCCCTTGCTTCCCTTGCCTTTGGCGATGTTTCTAGGAAGAAGTTGCTTCGGCTGAGGTCAAAGAGGTTGCTGCCTGTGGGGAGGGTATGTGCTCTGGTAAGCGCTGTGAATTGTGCAAGACTGTTGAATCTCAGATCTGTACCTCTGAAACAAATAATGCAATATATGTTAAAAAAAAGAAGAAGAAGAAGAAGAAGAAGGTAGCGGGAGGGGAAGAACGAAGCGGGGGAAATCGGAGGGGTAGACGAACCATGAGAGACGATGGACTCTGAAAAACAAACAGGGTTCTAGAGGGGAGGGGGGTGGGAGGATGGGTTAGCCTGGTGGTGGGTATTGAGGAGGGCACATTCTGCATGGAGCACTGGGTGTTATGCACAAACAATGAATCATGGAACACTTCATCTAAAACTAATGAGGTAATGTATGGGGATTAACATAAGAATAAAAAAAATAAGTAAATAATTTTTAAAAAATTTTAAAAAAAGGTCAATACACTCCAAGTGGTGCACTCTACTGTGGAATTTTGTCAAGCAGTTATGCCAAAAGTCATTGGCTCACAGTCCAAAATACTGTATCACCCCCTGTTAGTTTTTGAGGACAGAAAATTGTTTGGCTGCTTTTATCTAGCCCTGCTTCCTGTTTATCTTATATTAGTATCTAAAACTTCAATTTATGTTGCTTTTATTTTACATCATCTGCAATGGTAGGATGGAAAGTAACTATTGCTCCCTGAGGGCTAGTTGTTTTCTAAAATTTCACAGTTTTGTATTAGTTCAAGTAATAAATCCTTCACTACAATGATCAAGCCCCATCTCTCCAGCAATTTGAAGTGATTTCTCCTCAACTGCATAATATTTAGCTATGACAACACCCGTAAAATGAAACAAGAAGGGGCAGGTTGTCCTGCCTGCAACACACAGAGCGGCTGACTGGAGTGTCTGAATTTGTCTGTGATTCTGCTATTTGTTTTTATACCAACAGTGATAGGGCTACAGAGAAAATGGCTTTGCTCTTATGGGGGAATAAGCAGCACTCCCCACTTCATATAAGGGACAAACCATGGAACTTTTATCTTACAGGGCTGGACGTTCAATTCAATTTCCTACTTCCTGAACACCTCCTAAACGCCAAGCGCTGTGCCAGGTCCTGGGGAAAAGGAAGGTTGGGTGGACACAGTGCTTGCCCTCAAAAGGTCATCAGCCTTGTAATGTAGACATTGAATGAAGAAATAATTACAATGCACTACATGTAAAATTATGTGCAAGATCAAAGCCAGCAGAGATGAGAGGTTTATGACTCCACCTGAGAGAAGGGAAGCAGCTCAGAGGACATTAAGTTGAGCCTTGAAAATTTGAAAGAAAAAATTACAAAATAGATATGTGTGTTTGTTGGGGGGCTGCTGGAATTCTGGGCAAAGGAACAAAGTATATAAAAGCGCAAGGGTGTGGAAGAGCTCAACCTGTTCAGGAGTCTACAAATACTCAACACGGATAAAACTAAGAAAGGGGCCACTCAGGAGAGACAGGGTGGGAAGAGAATGAAAGGATGTGTGGGCTTGAAGAGGGCAGGAGGAGCCAAATCATGAAGGGCCTTGACTGCCTTTATCAAAAAGTCATAAGGCACCATTAAGCATTTTCTGCAGAGGAGTAACCTGACTAGAGTTGCATTTTAGAGACAATTCCCGCAACACTGTGGAGGGAGAACAGGAGGCAGGGCCAGACTAGAGTCAGAAGGCCAGTGGGAGACTGAATGCAACAATTCAGGAGAGATGCTAAGGGCCTGAACTAAACCAAGGGCAGTAGAAGATAAGGGAGGGAGTGGATGGAGAGATCTTTAGGGGTCAGAATCTAATAATTTGGTAACTGGTTGGACACTGGGGGCTAGAGAAGAGATTCAATGGTAATGTCCACATTTCCAGCTTGGGCTGCTGCAGAAGGGTTGGTGACACCATCCCACAAGTTGAGAAAAACCAGGATATATTCCATCAGGCTTCACAGTGGGACAACCAGGTGAGAATGCTTGTTTGGCAGTAGGTAGAAGATGTCAGGACTGGACGTGTATATCTGGAAGTCTACATTATGGGACAGAGTTGAAAGCATTGAGAGTATATAAAGGCACATAGGTAGAGGGTCTAGAATAAAAATAGTCAATGGCAACTCCCTGGGAACCTCAAGACTAAAAGATGTAAATCAAGGAAGAGAAACTATCTAAGACAGAGAGGTTCATGCCCTTAGGTCCCAAGGATGTATTTTATTAGGCAGTTACAATAAAACCATATGCATAAATATGTATATTTATGTGCATGTATGTATTTTTCTGAATTCATAGATGTAATCAAATTCTCCAAATAGGATATTTGACCTGACAAAAAATTAAGAGCTATTTGTCCAAGAGGATTGAGTCATAGGAGAAGAATAAGGAGAGAGTAGTAAGGGTCACAGTAGTCAAAGAAGTTCAACTTTTTTCTCTCAAAAAATAATTTTAGGAGATAATTAAACTGTAACTCCTCCAATGGAAAAACTTTAGAGCAAGATGATAACAAGGGACAAGAAAAAAAGCAGAGAAGCTTCCTACCATTGCAACCTTTCTACTCCAAGTTCAGATATAATTAGAAAAGGAAACTGTGATTGCCCAGTACTCACCTGGACTGGGTCTGAACAAAATGAACACAGGTTGGGTTGCCTTTAAAAATGAAAAGTCTGACATCGTATTTAAAAAAAAAAAAAAAACTAGAAAAATTTGCAGATGCTACAAAAGTGACTATATTGAGCTTGCTAGGCCCCCAGTTCTATCCAATCTCTAAACTGCTTGAATAGTTGTTAATTTTTTTTCCTTCTCTGGTCCACCCTGGAGATCCCTAACCATCTTTAAATAAAATGAACGATGTTCTTTCCTGGCTTTTGGTCCTGCCAGCTTGTTCCTGCTCGCAGAGATCAAGATACAAAGCACATTTTTTCCTTACACTTCTTTTCATTTTCACTGTATTTGTGTAGTTCAATAAAAAAGATAAAATGATTGGTGTTTGATATTTCTAATGGAGGGGCAGCTGGAGCGGGACAGGATCCAGGGGTTTAAGGGCTATGAATCTGTCTCAGCCATCTGTCTGTCCCTCTATAATTATCTAACCTCCTAACCAGATTACTCCTGAAATATTCCTTCCCTTACAACCTCCCACTAGAATATAAACTCCATGAAAAGAGGGATTTTTGTGTGTTTTGTTCCCTGTTTATTCCCAGCCACTGGAGCAGTACTTGGTACATAGTAAATGCTCAATAATATATGTTGAGTAAGTAAATGAATAATCTTAGGATGTCATCTGAAAGAAATTTATCCCCAAGAAAAAATACTGCCGTGATAATGCCTTATAACCATGGATTTCCTTGTGTGCTTTGAAATTTTGCTTCGTGCTCTTGTTTTGCATGAGAGTTTTTACCCCATTTAGGTCTTTCTCATGGATTTGAGATTGGCTCAGCCTGCCCACTGGGCCACCCAGGCACAGATCTGGTTAGAGGGTTGGGGCTGTGGCCCATTATAGGCAAAGCAACCTCAAAGGTTCTGTCCACAAGCAGCACAGGCATCCTTCCCATGTTGACTCAGATGTATCTCTTGTCTACTGGAACTACGGGCAGATGTCCACTTCTAGCTGCAACCTAGGTCATGTGGCATAATTAGTTCAGCTCCAGTTTTCCAGCAATGTTAGCCTGACAGTGTTTGGATGTGTTCTTGACTAGGCTTGGAAGCTCTGGTTGCTACAGCCCTTGTCCAGTGCCAAGGTCAGAGGGCTGCACAGTTTGCCCCCACTCATCACTGTCCATTCCTCGTCCCCTGAGTCTTCTCTTGTTCTTCAGCTTGTATATGTACTTTATAATTTTAAAAGCATGTTTTTAAGTATTTCTGTCTGTGGAATAGAGTGGAGAGGATATGCAATATACCATCTTAATTGGAAGTCACCATAACTTTTCAAAGCTCAAAAAAAAAATGGGGAAGTAGTCGATTTTCTTTTCTCTTTGAAATTCCTTAATGAAAGGTGCCCATCTGTATTACCTGCATTAGCCTCCTTTCTAAGAGGTAGGTTTTTTTGTTTTTGTTTTTGTTTTTGTTTTTGTTTTCAGAAAATCATAATCAGTGGATTGTTTTAATGGTAAACTCTCTTTGCATTCCTGGAATTAACTGGATTATTTTTTTGACAAATACTTATATAACACTATGTACCAGTGTTTTACAAAGATTAACTCATTTAACAATTAGATGGCTTTCAAAGATGGCTTCAACAATTCCTCCCATCCCTGTATGTACATCCCTTTACAATGTGATACTGTCATCCTCTCTATTAAGAGGTAGTCTCTTTCTCCAACCCTTGAAAACTTGGCCACCTTATGACTTGTTTTGATCAACATGCCACAGGATGTTGTGTGACTTCCAAATCTAGGCCTCCAGAGGTCTTCCAGTTTCTGCTCTTACTCTCTTCCTACCCTTAAGGATGAGAAACCCCATGAGAGAGAGAGACCCAGCCAACAGCCAGCACCAACTTCCAGACAAGTGACGGAGAACATCCTAGGCCTCCTAGCCCCAGGTGAGACACCAGGAGCCTGCAGCCACATGAATGACCATAGCCAGACTAGCAACAGAGCTGTCCAGTTGATCCTGGCACAGATTGCCAGCCCACAGAATCACCGGCTTATAAGTGATTATTGACTTAAGACTCTAAAATTTGGGTGATATGGTATAAATGAAATATCAGATTAATGATACAATTACTATTTAAATACTACTGCATTCAATATGTCAATATTTTATTTGATATTTTAGGACTATGCTCCTAGATGAGATTTGCCCAGAGTTTTCCTTGCTGTGGTATATCTTTCTTTAGTTTGATATTACAGTGTATTAGACTCATAAAATCAAAGAGGTAATTTCCAACATCTATGCTATGAAATAGTTTAAATAGCATAGAATTATCTATTCCTTAAAAAGTTGTTAAAACTTACCCATAAAATTATCTGGGCCCAGTGGCTTCATTCACCATATATATTTTACAAACTTTTCAATTTATTTTTTGCCTGTTCGTCTATTCACTAATTAACATATATAAAAACAATGAGGTTTTCCATTTCTTAGTTGAAATACTGCAAATATTGATATTTTTATTGACCTAAAGAATTAAAAGGAATAGTTAAAGTTATGACATTTTTCTTGCTATCAATTCCCTTAATGCTCACTAAAAGAATTTAAACAACAGTCATATTTCAAATACAGTAACTTCATAATAAGAGCTAACTGAAATCTGTTGAGTGCCATTTTAAAATCCACCAGTAGGTAGCGCTCTAATAGTAAATCATATAATCTATAATAGTACTCTTTTTGTTCCTTGTACTAATCTCAATTTGTATGTTCAAAAGAACAAACTATATGCATTCTAAAATCAAAATTGAAACCAAGTAGACATTTTTAAATAATTTATGAATGTATACTATCCAGGTAGACATTAAAATGAAGTATTAGAAAAATAAAAACCTATCAAAGGTACATGAATAAAAAGAAAACAACTCACCAAAAACTATTCATATATTATGCATTTTAAAGGAGACAATTTAAATATATAAAGATATAAAGTTGGTTAAATAAATTACAATACATTCGTACAATAGAATAATATGAAGCCACTAAAATTTATATATTTGAAGATTCTTCTAATGATATGGAGAAATGCTCAGGGAAGAACACAATAAAATTAATTTTGCCTAATTTTTATAAAAATTACACACACAGAATAAAAACCTGGAAATATATCAACATGTTGATACTGATTGCGTCTGCATGGTGAGATTACAGGTGGTTTTTGTCATTTTTTTGCACCTTTTTTTTAAAGTCCAAATTCTCTGCAAGAAGACCAATTTGCTTTGATAATCAAAGGAAAATTTTTATTTAGAATATGATTGGCATTCTCGTTAGAGTTGTATCTCGTTAATAGTAAATAAATATAAAAATAATGAATGATATAGGCAATGACCTTCTTACTTAAAGTCCTGCCCTGGGATCTGTTTTTTCATGGCACTATAAAAATTCAAGCTTCAACATTTCCCCATTCCCCCTCGGTTTCAGTTATGCAAGATGACCAAATTCTGGAGACCTCATGTTCAGCAATGTGACCATAGTTAACAATACGGTATTATATATTTGAAAGCTATTAAGATAGTAGATCTTAAAATTTCTCAACACACACAAAGCAATAACTATGTGAGGTGATGGATGTTTTAACTAACCTTATTTTAGTAACCATTTTGCAATATACACATATATCAAATCATCATGTTATACATATTAAATTTACACAATGTTATATGTCATTTAATCTCAATAAAGCTGGAAAAATAATTTTAAAAAAAGAGAAAAGGGGCATTCTTTGCTATAACTCCACTTTCACTAATAGAAAGTTGTTAAGTAATCCCCCCTTTTCTCCTTTAGTGTGGCTCACTTGTCCCTCAGAATGCATGAATGGATTGGTACGGACCCACAGTGTTAATGTTGGGAGATCTCTAGGTTTCCTTCTAAATGGAAAGAAAGAAGGCTCTGTGACCTGAGTTGCTAGGGCCATGTTTGGCACCAGAGGGGGACCCTAGCACCTTCAGATTGCACAATATGACTGTGGGCTGCTGCCATCTTTCAGCAGTTGGTGAAGCTGAGTTGAAAAGATCAAGATTACTGACATTACTTTCATCATTTTGACTGATACTCTTTTAAAAGATATGTTATTATTTACAAGGCCTTAGTTAGAAACCACTGCATTTGTGTTTT
This sequence comes from Neomonachus schauinslandi, assembly GCF_002201575.2. Classification (NCBI taxonomy): domain Eukaryota; kingdom Metazoa; phylum Chordata; class Mammalia; order Carnivora; family Phocidae; genus Neomonachus; species Neomonachus schauinslandi. The sequence continues at coordinate 60,196,900 of NC_058410.1, forward strand.
ATCCTTTTTTACTTTGATGCATACACTGTGGTTTCTTTTGAGAGCAGGGATGTGCAGATGCTCTAGGGCCTGCTCTCTGGGATGGGAGGGAAATAACAAGGACACCACAGCTCACACACCGGTTCTTAGAAAAGATGAAAGCCTGAAAGGATGAGAATGTGTAAGGCACAATCACACCACATGGCAACTTCAGTGGGAACGTGGCCATTGTCAAAAATACGTGCCTAGTTTTACTTTTTTCATCACTTCTTTCGAAGTATAATTGACATGGAATAAAACTCATCAATTTTAAATGTACATTTGATGAGTTTGGGCAGCTGTATACAGTTGTGTAAGCAGCACCACGATCAGGCTATAGAACACTTCCATCATTCATAAGGAGTTTCCTCATGACACTTTACAGTCAACCCCCTTCCCCTGTATTTCACATTTCAGATGGATACAATAACAATATATCCCAAACAAAATTTGTGACCCATGGGTGTCAGGTACAAAGGCACTTCATGGGAATAATGCGGTGTTTGAACTTGAGAGTGTTCCAAAGCCACCAGGTTACCATACATATGGAGACTAGATTATTGCAGGTTTTCCAAGAACAGAGAAAAAGGAGACCGCAGAAGAAAATGAAAATTTGAACAACATAGAGGAGATGGGGGCAGAGAGGAAAACTGAATAAGGAAGAGAGGAGAGGTAAGAATAAGAAAAGAGTAAAGCAGAACACAAGTCCATATTTTACTTTTTTTTTTTTTAAAGATTTTATTTATTTATTCATGAGAGACAGAGAGAGAGAGAGAGGCAGAGGGAGAAGCAGGCTCCCCGCTGAGCAGGGAGTCCAATGCGGGACTCGATCCCAGAACCCTGGGATCGTGACCTGAGCCGAAGGCAGAAGCTTAACCATCTGAGCCACTCAGGCGCCCGACAAGTCCATATTTTTCATTTTTTGTTTCTTACATTTTCTAAAATAATCCAAATCATGAGGTTGGTGGGGGGAACCATTAAAAATAGAGTGAAAACTAGAATAGGGGTTAGAAGGAAGAGAAATGAAGGGGGAATGCAAAATTTTTCAGTTGTTTTCATTCAAACTCTAAGCCAGTCTATTTCCCATGCACAGCTAGCCAGGCCATGTTTTGAAATAGCCAAGTTTGCTTCGGAGCCCCTATTCCTGTGGCTGCCATTCTTTATTGAGTTTGTGTGTGTCCCTGGAAAGCTTTTAAATACCATGGTTTAAATCAGCATTCTCAAAAGGATGAATCTGCCCCCAGGGTGTTCCTGCAGGCTCAGTTGACCACAGCAGAAGGAGGGAATTGTTTAAGGGTGAAAGTTAGCTGCTGGACCCCACCTGGGCCCCGGGCTCCTACATCCTCCAGAGGTAAAGTCCTTGACAATGCACGTTATTTCTTTAGCACCTGCATGACTCAAAGGCCTCCTATCTCTCACTCAGGAACGGCAGGCTGCTCCACCCACTCAGCTGTCTTAGACTGACAGACATCATCATCATCATAAACATGTCTGCTGGGTTACAGCAAAAAATAATTTTACAAATTGACCAACATTCTCTTCCCTACGAAGGCCTTACTGTACCTGAGTGCCCCTTGGCATGTTGAATGACTCCTTACTTCTTTTCCAGCCATTCTCCCCACTGTTGCCATCACACTTCTCTCACTTTGGAGCCTCATGAAATTTCTAGGCTGCACAGGGATCCCTGATGCAGTAGTCCGCCACCATTCTTTCCTCACCTTTGACATTTCTCCCATCCCCAAGACTCTCCCACTTCCACTCATCAGCTTGACTTATATCCCATCCCCAGCACTGCTCCCATGCCAGAAAATCAGGTGGCTAATGAAGGCTAAGGTGTTCTTGGTTGGAATGGTGGATTTTCTACCAGGTAACATCTGCATTTTCACAGGGACTGGTTAGAGTGCCTGAGATTCTTGTAAAGCTGTTTCTCAACCAGGCTGATTCTGCTCCCAGGGAACCTTTAACAATGTCTGGAGATTTGGTTGTTCACAACTGGGGGCCGGCAAGATGCTACTGGCATATCAGTAGAGGCCAAGAATGCTGTCAAATACTCTACAACGTGCAGCACAGTCCCCACAACAAAGGATCTGGCCCAGATTGTCAATAGTTACAAGACTGAGGCAGGTACCAGGCCTTAAAGGAATAACTCACCCAGTAGAGATATAAGACTGTGTCAGGCAGGCAAAAGGAAATATTTTAAGGCAATTGAGGTTCATGGCATTCTTCAGTTAACACTTAACTGGAACTACTGGAACTCCTTTCAATAATGGCACAGCCCAGAACCTGCCATTGTTGCTTTTCCGTATGAAAAAGTAGCCTTTGAGTCACCTGAGCATACCTCATAGTCCCACCGGCTACCTGAATGCAGGAGTCATCCCAGACATTAACAATACCATAATACAACTGTTCTTAAAAATGTTTTTCCTCAGAAACATACGGACACAAACCCTTTTGTAGCACCTCATGTTTGAACACAGGACCAGCACCAGCCTCTGGCTCCAGCCTATTATCAGGCTATTTGCCTGAGTTGCTATTTTTCTGAGCATGTGATTCATTTCACACTAAACCTATCTGTTGTGCAAGGGATATTATGATGCGTTTCTATTCTACAAACCGAAAAGGCATAATTCCAATGTCCCTAGTAGATTTTGTCCTAAGCTGGAAAATCATGTATTTTGCAAATACATTTACGCTAAAACTGAGGACCATTAGTCATTTCTTGACCAGAAGCTGATGGTGCACATTCACACTTCAAACCTGTGTCGAAAAACCTGACGGCATCGTTTGATGTTTACATGAACATGGACTTCAAAGACTACACTGTGTTCCTGTTCCTTCTATGGGCACAGATTTCCCGCAGAACATGATTATGCCTCTGATTACCTATGCCTATTGTCATGGCAGTTTCATCTAAAGCTTTTTTAGAATTTAATAATTGCCTTTTGTTGACCAAGATAATAGTGCAGAGCGTCTACAGCACACGTGAAGCAACCACACACAATACCCACAAGTAAGTGGCCAGGGCAATCGAAAAACAGAGAAAATCCACTGGACTCCTGTAATGGAATAAACTATGAATAGAAGAACAAAATATCATCAATGGCTGGATGTGTATTGTTACTTTGAAGCTTTTCCCAGCCACCACCATCATCAGATCACAGTGGAAGCTAACACCCACTACTTTAAATAATTATTGGATTATTTTTTCTCAGTATTTATCATTCAGACTGTTCTGAACACCACCCCACTTGATGTTATAATTAGTTCTCTGATAAGCCTTTTGCAAAATAAATGGTTCTGCTTTTGTAGTAATAGAGGAATGAAAAGGGGGTACATAAGGCAGGGGAGACAATGTGGTCTCCCATTTCATGTGCCAGGAAATGAAACTGAACATTGACCACGGATTCAATAAATCATGTTTCTCAAATTTGCTTGGAAATTATGAAATTAATAATATACACATGTATGGAACATTATCACCAAACATGTTTACTAACATTTTATATTTGGATTCCCATGAAGGATTCAATTAATAAATATCACAAATGCTAACTGAGATGAGCACATACAAGTAAATAAACTTACCTCCTTCTGGTCATAATGAGTAGATTTATTCTTAAAAGAACTATTTCTGAAAGAGAGATGAGGAAGAAAATGAAGTCACCAGGTATCAGTGTTACCGGATAAAATATTAACAGTGGGAGAAGCTTTAGAAATAACATATTTTACCAGCTTATTATACAGATGAGAAACCTAAGCCCCAAAGATACTAATCAATGTTCTTAAGTTCACATAGCTAGTGAGGGGCAGAATTTTGTTTCCAAATACTTAAGAGGGATAAGTTGAACTTTTAGCAAATTGTTGTTAAAGAACTTTGAACACCTCATCGATGAAGATCAGAAAGACATACAAGACAAACTCAAATGTATCAGATATTTGGTCCCCATGTTAACTGTTTTTACTACTTCAAGGTCTTTTCAGATCTTGAAACTCCATTCATCCTGCTTGCCCCCATTTTGATCATGTCATTTATCTATTCAAAAAATCTCAATAGCTCTGCATCACCTATAGATTAAGTTCTTACATAACTTTACTTTCAAAGGCTCCTTCCACCTGGTCCTGACTTTTCAACCTTATTATCATCAGCTACTCCCATCCAGTGGAAATCCTCTGTGGAATCCAGGATACACCATATATACTTCAGTCTGAGCATTTGCTATTCCAGTATCATTTACACAGAATGCTTGCCTTTCACCTCTCTGCCTCTCTACCTATCTCAAGAACAGATTCCCTTACCCTGTCCCTATTCCTTCTCCCAATCACAGAAGACACCATAAGTTCTCCACTGCCCTTCCCAACTGAAATTAGACTCATCTTAAAATGTGTCTCAACAAAGCCTTCCAGGCTGCCATGCTGGTTGGAGTCAATTTGTCTTTCCTTGCTGGATCCTCCCTAGCCTTCCACATCCAGCTCAAGTCTCCTGCCTTCTACTTAGTTTCTCTGAATATCCAAGCCCATGAAATGCTCTCCATCCTGTAAGTTTCTATCATGTGCAGCTCTTGTTTAACAGTTTTTACTGCCTGTCTTCTTGGTTGTAAGCTTCCTGAAACCAAGGATCATTTAATTTCATTTTTCAATAACTACATGATAACATGCACATAATAACTACTCAATAAAAGCTACACCATCAGCAATGTGTGATACACAATGTATGTACATTTTGTGTGCTTTGGATATTAAAATAATTGTTTCAACTGGTTAATATTCAGGTAGAATATTGATTAGGAAAAAAGTTAATGTTTGCTATTAGAAAAAAAGGAAGATTATCTTCTATTAATTACATATGTATGATAGCCATGCGTATTATTTTCTTTATCCTTATTGACTATGTCATTGGTATGGTTTTCAGGTGCAGAAGTTGGGTAGAGAAAAAATAACTTTCTTTATACCACTATAACTAAATTAACAGTTCTCAAGCCCATATTTCTACCTCATACAGAAAAACATATACTGACCAACTCAAAGTAACCCAAGCTCTTCCATTTAAACTTGGTCTCTTAAGTTCTCGCCACTCCCACTCAGCCTTTGGCTCCTGCTCCTTCTTTTCTCCTTGTTGGCATCTGGGTTGTGGAGTGGCTTCTTGGACACCACCATATGGGGCTTGAGAGAAGGGTGTCTGGTTCTGTGCCAGCTGCTGTTCTATCCTAATTTGATTCAGGGCACAGCATCTTTGTTAGTTGTATCTTTGCTAATGTCCTCAACTTTGACATAAACCTCAGGTGTCAGTCCACATAGCCTTCATCCCACTTCTCCCAATCCCATGGCTGCCCACTAGGAGGCATTGACTCACGCAGCACCCTTTGGTGTTAAGGGGGGAACCACACTGGTATTTGAGGGACTGGAATTTGATCCTCTGGACCATCTGCCTGTACATATTCCCAACCATTACAAGTTTTTTTCCTCTCTTATTTTCCATCCCTTTGTCTTTTTATTCCCCTTACTGGGAGACATACTCAACTTCGTCATCCCTAGTGAAATTTTTATTTTTATAGAATATTTTCAACTGGCAGGACCTCTTTGTTACCCCCCAAATCTTCCTCTTCTATTAATTGCCTCTCATTCTTGCTTCAGTGATGAAGTATCATCTCTCTGAGAATATGAATTATAGCATGTTTTTAAGTTTTCTTCTGTTCCCTGCACTATCTCTTTTTTCTTGGAGGTTTTGTTTGTTTTTTTTTTTTTCATGTTTTGGTCCTTTCATGCATGTTAGAGGCATTCTTTAAATGACTCTTATTCCTGGGTGTCCATATTGAAGACAGAAGAATTTAAAAACTAAATTAAAAACTAATGTGTGGAGACAGGCCTCACCAAAATGTCTGGGTCATTCCACTGGAGGTTCCTAGTTATCATCTTCTAATATATTGTGGTTATCCTCTCTGTCTTTTTGCCCTTGTGGGTCTATGCCCTTTTATTCTTTAATGTTATGGAGGTAGGGAGGAAGAAGGTGGTCAGGAAGGAATGGAGATAAATTCAGGTGTTCAATACACCAAGTTTCCCCTTGCTGGTGTTAAAATAAAATAAGATAGAGACCAGGTTTGAAGATCCCCAAGCAGACAAACCCAGTAAAGCCATGTAAACAAAATTTAATTTTGCTTATTTCATGAACTGTGAGATAATAGAAAATATATATTGATCTCTGTCCCCAGTCCCTGGCATGGAGCTCCTAAAACCCTTGTAATTTCCTAATGATAAGAGCAGTAGGAGCATCTCTTGTTCTAATATTTGTCTTTGACCCCTTCCTTATTATAGGGCTCCCAAAACCTTTGTAATTTCCTAAGTGATAAGAGCATTGGTAACATCTTTTGTTTTAATGAGATGATTCTGGGTGGGTTCCTGGATGGCATCTTGTTGGGGACTGGTCACTAGAAAAACCAAGCCATGATCAGCTTGGAATTTTCAGCCCCACCCACCCCCCCATTCTCTTAAGAAGGGAGAAAGACTAAAAATGGAGTTAATGGTCAATCTTGCCTGTGTGATAAAGCTCCCATAAAATCCCAATAGTGTGGGGTTCAGAGAGCCTACATGTGGGCAAACACAGAATTCCACAGACACAGAAGCTCCTGTGCTCAGGGCTCTTTCAGACCTCACCCTATGTATCTCTCTGTGGCTATTCATCTGTATTCTTTATCACACTTCAGTAAACTGGTATGTGTAACTAAGTGTTCCCCAGGGTTCTGTGAGCTGTCTAGCAAATTAACAGAATCTAAGAAGGAGATCATTGGAACCTGTGATCTATAACTGGCTGGGCTTGGGACTGGCATCTATAGTGTGTTGGGAGGGGGGGAGACAGTCGTATAGGACCGAGTCCTTACCTATGGGATCTGACATTATCTTCAGCAGATAGTGTTAGAATTGAGTTAACTTGTAGGACACCCATTTGGTATCACTGAGGATTGCTTGGTGTGGGAAAAAATACTTTTGGTGACCAGAAGTGTCAGAAGTGACATGTTCCGTGTGAAAAATAAAAAAAGAGAGAGAGAGAGAGAGACATGAAAGAAGCATACAGTAGAAAACAGCTAGGTTTTTCCCTACATAGGAAGGGAGGAAAATATATGCTTTTTCCTTTACATGAATATGAGCGAAACTTACTTTTTCTAAATGCCTCTAATAATCATAAACAAAGCTTAAGCCATCTTCCTAAAACAGTATAAGATAATCACTTTTATCCAATCCTTGTCTTCTGGAAACCCCAACTGGTAATAACCAGTTGTTGTAAAGGTTAAACAACTTCCTCATTTTCTCTCTGTTTTTTTTTTTAAAGATTTATTTATTTATTTGAGGGAAAGAGAGAGAGCAGGGGAGGGGCAGAGAGAGAGGGAGAGGATCTCAAGCAGACTCCACACTGAGCAAGGAGCCCAACTCGGGGCTCAATCTCACAACCCTGAGATCATGACTTGAGCCAAAATCAAGAGTTGGATGCTTAACTGACTGCGCCACACACACGCCCCCCTCATTTTCTCTTTGTAAGCTATTCTGTTTGTCATGCCTCTGAGCTCCATACCAGTTTCAGGTTTGAAGGCTCCTTGTTCATGAATAGTTTGTTTCTCCCTCAATAAAATATTCATATCAAGCAAATTATATTTTCTTTTGACACTGGCAGTATCCTGGATGTTCAGGTAACAGTTCCCATGACTGAGGGGGTTCCTTTCATTCTTTTATCCTCTAAACTATGGAGTCAGAGCTCTTGTCCTTCGGTACCTAATATCTAGTCACAACCCCCTCCCTCCATAAAAAAATAAAAACAGAGACAAAAAAAAATAAAACCTTACCTACTCAATCCCTAGAGAAATTTGAAAATTATGTTTTCAGAAATCTAAAGACCTTCCCTCTCTCAAGGATCTGACTCTTACAAAGCAATAATACTTTACTTTTCCATCTTTTACCTCTGCTATGGGTTTTTTAAAACTTTTTGGAACTCAAGGGTAGAAAATATTCCTTTGTTCTGAGCTGAGTCCATCCTCCATCTGAGACAATAAATGCTATTTTAATGATGGATGGAAATCCTTAAGACCCATAGGAAAACATGCAGAAAAGGAAAACCAAAGTTGAAATTGCCAAACTGTACTCTACTAAAAATAAATGCCATGGAGTTGTATTGAATGTGAAGTTAGCTCCTGTTGCGGACAGAAATATAAGCAGTCAAGTCAGAATTCTAAGCCAAAGGAACAACCAAAAGAAACCAGAGTGGAAAGGACAGGGGTCCAGGGCTAAGCAGATAGAACCAAGAAGAGAACGCACTCTTGAACCAAGGTACCTATGTAGCTTTACATTCTGACTACCTAGAGGTGCTTCCTTCTTCCTGGGATCTAGACAGACAAGTTAACCGAGGAGGACCAGCAACCTACCAGAAACAGGCAAATCTGCCAAAAAAATTGTTTGGCTCTGTCAAGTTCACACCAGTAGGCTTGGGCCTTCTCTGTGTTTTCCCCGCCATGAAGAAGCACTTGAGTTGGGATTTTCAAGATCATACAGTGAAATGTGAAAACATGAAGACTGGCAAACACATTTTTATAACAACGGAACAACAATGGGCATGGCTGAGATCTTCTCTCAACAGCGGCAGCATTTAGCTCCATGTTGGGGAAGATCCAACCTAGAGCAAGTTCAATTCAATACAACAAATGTATGATGAACAACTGTGCAGGACACTTAATATATGGAGATGAAGATAACTTCCTCTTTGTCCTCAAAAAATGGATATTCTGTGAAATCTTCACTTCAAGGAAGAGTTTCATGAAGAATAACTTTTTTTTAAGATTTTATTTATGTATTTGACAGAAAGAGAGAGAGCACAAGCATGGGGAGTGGCAGAGGGAGAGGGAGAAGGAGACTCCCCACTGAGCAGGGAGCCCGATGTGGGGATCGATCCCAGGACCCTGGGATTATGACCTGAGCTGAAGGCAGACATTTAACTGACTGAGCCATCCAGGCACCCCACGAAGAGTAATTATTATGGTTCAAACTAAACGTCTGTATCTTATAAGACTGCCTCTAGGTTGTGTAGGCCCCTGGCCAAATATTTTTTATAATCACCTATATATATATAATCAATTTGATTTTTAAAAGTATAATTAAATTCATGGCATGGTGATTTACAAATGAAGATTTAGAATAGGGCTGAGAAAGTGTACTTATATATTTGCTTATTGTCCATTTAATACAAGAAGAGTCTTCATAATGTCTAGTCAACATCTCTTCTTATTCAGGTTCAGGAACCATCTCTCTGTTCTTTATTGTCAAATGCACCATTGTTGACTAATTTTATGCCTCCCACTGAGAAAAAATTAGCAGCACTGTTATTACTCACAATAACATGGCTCTTCAGAACATATTTGCATTGAAACAATATAGATCTTGTCCTTGCAGCCTCCTAATACTGCTAACCAATGCTGGTTACACCCCCCACACATGATGGTGCTTCATTTACCCTGCCACCTGTGACTACTGGCTTCTAATGACTCTCTTAAAATTGTTACTATGTCTTATTGACAATAACCACAAATGCAAGTCTTACTCAGAACATAGAAGAAAATTCATCTTCTGACCATGAAAAATTTACTCTTCAGAATTTTATAGGATAAATGTAAAACAACGTATCTTCCAATCCCATCTTCTCTTAACTTTTTAGGTCATGATCACTGCATTCTGAGAGTGTGATCTCTTTCAAACTGTACTCCTGCCTCCCATATATACCACCTGTGAGAAGGATAGGCAAAGGACACTTGGAAAAAGCATAAAGAATGGCTCCATTTGCTCAAAGAAATCTGTCCATCGTTTGGCATGGTTTACAGTAAACTTGGAAGAGCAACATCATGAAATCAACCTTAGAGGCAAGAGAGGATATTGACTGAAGGACCTATTAGCATTGCAGAGTTACAATCTTGAAAAGACATAGGCAAGATCACCCCAAGAGGACTGCCTGACAGGTAGCATAAAGCCTACAGAGGAGATAGGGTCACAACCTGGGTGCCAGGCTCAGGGAATAGATAGGATACAAGATTCATTGCCACCCCTCCACCATCCTCACCTTCAGGTGATGCAGCCAGAAGGCAGCCCTGCAACCAGAACACAGATGGGGGCTGACACGTGGGCCCATACATGCCTAAAGATTGGCAGTGGGTTATCAGTAGTCCAGAATCGTGAACTCACCCTGTGTCCATATGGAACGACCCTGCAAAGAAATACCAGACCAGCGAAAGGGAAAAGGCAAATTAATTTCTTCCCTGATGAGACAGAAGCCCCCCAAAATAGAGCCTGGGGTGACCTAGTAGGGTCAAGTCCTAGAGCTCCTCTGGACATCTAGTCAACCTCATATATGGATGGTATGGGGGAGAGGGAGTAGAGGGTTACAGAGTGTCCTAAAGTGAAAAATGGGACAGGGCCCATGCATCAGTCTGGGCAAGGACACCCTGCCCAGATGGCACTAAAGGAAGATTTAGAAAAATTCCAGAAAGGCAGGCCTCCTGAGATCCACAGTCCAGGGCAGGAACCCCACTTGCCCAGGTCTAAATGTGGGGTATCATACTAGGTATCATACTAGGACTTGTCACATAAGAACTTGAGACTGTCTGATGAATATGAAGCTTTTCTTAAAGAGCTGTGATTTGTTCTCATAATATCCCATCTAGGGATTGGGGATAATATCATCCACTAATATCTAGGTCTTAAAAAAAAAGTGTTTTCAGGCGCCTGGGTGGCTCAGTCGTTAAGCATCTGCCTTCGGCTCAGGTCATGATCCCAGGGTCCTGGGATCGAGTCCCATATCGGGCTCCCTGCTCGGCAGGAAGCCTGCTTCTCCCTCTCCCACTCCCCCTGCTTGTGTTCCTGCTCTCGCTATTTCTCTCTCTGTCAAATAAATAAATAAAATCTTAAAAAAAAAAAAAAGTGTTTTCTATGAAAATCCCTTCTCTATTTTTTTTTCTTAATTTTGGGATAGAATTAAGACTAAAATTGAAAAAAAAAATACTGAGGTTACCTTGAAGTTGAATAGATGGAATGAAATCTTAGCTGTTTCACACAGGATACAGTTTGGGGGGGGGGGGCGGTGGTTTATTCACTTCACTGAATCCTTTTCCTTATCTGTAAAATGGGGGTAATATTCCTCCTTCACAGATACATGAGAATTAAATAAATGTCCATGAACGCACCTTACCCAGTCCCTACCACACAAAGATCAGTAACTATCTAGTTCTATTTTCTCTTCTTTTATAGAAGAGGAATTTTAATGAATAAAACAATATAAAGCCAAAATTAGTATTCATGTCACATTCAATTTTGTCCCTAGCATGTGTCCCATTTGTTTTTCCATGTGTTGGTTCCTCACAATACTAATTAGGTCACATCAAATGTGCCATAATTGACCATGGCACTTGTGCAGGTTTACATTTTCACACACAAAAACTGAAAATAAATTAATAACCAGCAATTTTAACAATTATGGTCAATTAATTTGTCAACATAACATTTGACATATATACTTTCTGTTTAAAAATAAAAACTGTCTATTAAAATGCAGATTAGCAACCAACTATGAAGTTCTCATACCTTTCATATGAAAAAGGAACTAGAGATAAAAAGCATAAATGTCACAGTGGTATAATCTAAACTTTTATGCTTCATTCCCCCCCTACAAAAAAACCCTATCACTTTTCAATAAGAAATCAAGTACTTATTGTGTATTTTAATTGAAATTATTTGTAATACATTTTCCTTTTAAAAGAAATGAAATACAAGAAAATACAGAAGGGATGGGGATTGAGAGGAAATATGACAAAATTGTTATTGTCATCTCAATGTCAATATGACATTGAGATATTTTCCTTAATTATACAATTTAATAATAAAAATATTGAAAATTCAATAGAGAAAAATGAAGAAAAGACACAGATAATTAACATCAGCAAATACACAGCTTGCTTAAAAACATATTATGCTAGTCAATTTAGTCATCAAAGAATTATAGATTAAAACCAGAAGATATTATTTCTAAACTATTAAATTAATTTTATTTTTAAAATTTTTGAGGACATGGTGTAACTGGCTATCTCATAATCAATTTGGAAATTGATTAACAATATTTGAAATCACTTCAAGGGTATATAACTTTTGGTATAATGATTCCACTTCTAAAAATGTATCTTACAAAATAATCCAAAATATGGAAAAGGCTGTTTACATAAAATTAGATTCCCACTATATTTTAAATAAAATAAATTAGAAAGAACCTAAATATTAACTAGTAGGAGTATATTTATGTATATTATAGTACAACCATTCTGTTGCATTACTAGCATTAATGATGTTTTATAAAAAGAAAATAAGCTAGAAAGCTGGACACTCAGGAATGTTTGATTGAAAAAAGCAAAATACAGAAGTGTATATTTGCTTTCATTTCCATTAAATTCATAAAAGATATATGACACAGTGGAGAAATGACATATGAAGTAAAAAGATTAGGTTATAAATTAGTATGTTTAGGGGCGCCTGGGTGGCTCAGTCGTTAGGTGTCTGCCTTCGGCTCGGGTCATGATCCCAGGGTCCTGGGATCGAGCCCCACATCGGGCTCCCTGCTCAGCGGGAAGCCTGCTTCTCCCTCTCCCACTTCCCCTGCTTGTGTTCCCTTTCTCGCTGTCTCTCTCTCCGTCAAATAAATAAATAAAATCTTTAAAAAAATAAAAAATTAGTATGTTTAGTGATCTTAACTTATATTTCAAATGTGTATTATGTTTTATTTGAGCTTTTATTTTCTAACTTCTCTACAATGAATTGAAATCAAAAAATAATAAATTATTTTAAAATATGAATAGAAAAAAATTAGAAAGCAATATCCCCAAAATACCAGTGGTAGTTTTAGGGTGATGAGGTTCAATTTTTTAAATATACATCAATACTTCATGATGATTCTGAATCTCAACAATGGATATTGGCCCCTCTGAATCCCAGCAGTCTCCTGAGAGAAGCTGAGCATTCCTGCAGTTCTAACCTACCCAAGCCACAGCAGACAGGGTTCTGACCTACCCAAGCCACTGCAGACTCACTACATACTGCACCCAGTGGGATGGCCTATCTCCCACGCCCAGAGGAAGGGAATCAAATGTCTCTTTCCATCACCATCAACATGGCCAGATGGAGACAAGGCTGAGTGTGTCTTTGAGAGCTTTTAAACAAGTAAATAAGTATACTAGATATTAGAGACTATTTTGAAATACAATGGCAATAAAATATAAGAAAGGATTAATTAAGTAAAAAGTAAAATAATCCAAAGATAATTACCACATACACTAGCTTTTACATACTTAGTTTAGACATACCCTCTTCTAAATTGTATGATTTAATGATGTTAAAAATAAGCTCAGTTAATAAATCTCTATCATAACTAATACTTGGTAATAAAAAATGAAATAAAAATGACTAACAGATGCTCCTATGACCTTTTCCACTGATCTCCACCAATACTTCAGCAGAGCACTAGTAGCCACAACCAAACTTGGCCATGAGTTACTATCAGGCCCCAGGAATAGACCCAATGCTCTTATCACAGGTATTTTGAAAATCATGAGCTTAACACCATGTAGCTGACACCATGCATCTGAGGCATAATTGTCATTAGTGCTACCACATAACTATTACAGAGAATATTTGGTGCAAGCTTGTGGAAAGTCTACTTGTATGATTACTAACTGTGTATGAGGTTCTTCAATTGCATTATTTCACTTCATATTCCAAAAGGCCTGAGTGTTAATGCATGATACCCATTTTGCAAGTAAGGAAAGTGAGGCCTAGCCAGGGCAAATTAACCAGACTTCAGCCTAAGAGTGTGGAGCTAAGATTTGAATTCAACCAAGGACACCCAGCTCGAGCTCTCACTCTCAGCCATAATGACATAATACCTTGATTTTTTTTTTACCAGAAATTAGCCTTTATTAAAGTTCTAGAGAGTGATAAAATTGAAATCTAGCCTCAGCACTCGTTGAAAGATATGCTGATAAAGATCAGAATCTTTATTCCCTAATATTTATGAATATACATACTCTAGCCATATTAAACTATGTACTATTTCCCAAAATGTACTATTTTCCAAAAATATACTATTTCCCAAAAATGTGTCTGCTTATAATGTTTCCTCCATCTGGAACACTTTATCCTTCACAACATCTGACTAAACCCTGATCATCTTTCAAAGTAATTCTCAAATATCCCCTCTTTATTAATTCCACTATAGTATTCTATTTGTACCATTTGACAGCCCATATTTTGTTTGTACCATTTGTTATATTCTGCTTTGTATTTTAATTATGCTTCTTATTAGAACAGGAGCTATGTCTTCTTCATGTTTGTATCCTCAGAGCACCTGATATCTGCTACCACTCCTCCATTGACAAGCAAGATCCACATTCCCACCAAACAAATCTTAATGGCAAGGTGCAAAAAAATCAAATGTTTCCAAGTAAATTAACTGTATCAAAGAGAAAACTCAAGAATATTTGTGGGAATACAAAAATGTCCAGCATAATAATGTAATATCTACAGTGTCTGGCACTCAATTAAAAATTGTCATATATACAAATGAAGAGAAAAATTAATTAAAACCAACCCAAAACTGGCACAGACACTAGAATTAGCATACAAGGACATTAAACCAGTTATTATGACTTTATTCCATACAGGGCAAGCTTCATGAGCATGAGACCTTTGTAGTCACATAGAACCCCATCCTTAGAAGGACTCCACCCCTTGGTTTAATGCTCTTCTGTCACCATCTTGAAACTTTTTATAATTTTTGAACAAGGGCCCTCACATTTTCATTTTGCACTGGGCCCCACAAATTATATAGCTTACCCTGATTCTGTATACTCAAAAAAATTTGAGACATGGAAGATATTGTCAAAGGCCCAAATGGAACTTCTAGAAATGAAAACTACAATGTGTGAGATGAAAAATATATTGGATGGGAATGATAGTGAATTAGACATTATAGAAGAAAAGATTAGAGAAATTAAAGACATAGCAATAAAAACAATTAAAAATGAAACACAGAAAAGAGAACGTTCAAATGAATAGAACATCAGTGAGCTGTGGAACAATCACAATAAGCCTCACATATGTGTAACTTAAGTTTCCAAAGTGGAAGGCATAACAAATATTTGAAGAACTAATGGCAGAAAATTTTTTCCAAATTTAATGAAAACAATAAGCCCACAGATCCAAGAATGTCAAAAACTCCAAGCATAAGAAACAAGGAAAACTCCACTAAGGCACATTATAATCAAATTCCTCAAAACCAGCAATAAAGAGAAAATCAGAAAAAAGCAATCAGAGATAAAAATACATTACACAGAGAGAAATGAGGATAAGAATGACAGTGGATTTCTCATCAGAAACAATAAAGGCAAGAAGATAGTGGAACAGCATCTTTAAAGACTGAAAGAGAAAAGTTATTAACTAGGGGCGCCTGGGTGGCTCAGCTGGTTAAGCGACTGCCTTCAGCTCAGGTCATGATCCTGGAGTCCCGGGATCGAGTTCCGCATCGGGCTCCCTGCTCGGCAGGGAGTCTGCTTCTCCCTCTGACCCTCCTCCCTCTCATGCTCTCTGTCTCTCATTCTCTCTGTCTCAAATAAATAAATAAAATCTTAAAAAAAAAAAAGAAAAGTTATTAACTTGGAATTCTATACCCAGTAAAAATATCTTCCAAAAAATTTAAAAAATTAAAAAAAAGACTTTTGAGACATTCTAAAACTGAAAAAATTCACCAACAACAAACCCACATTACAAGCAATATTAAGGATGTTCTTCAGAAAGAAGGAAAATGGTATCAGAAGGAAATAGTGGTTTATACCAAGTAATAAAGAACAGCAGAAATATCACCCGCATGTTAAATATATAAGATTTTTTTCTTATTATTCAAATCTCTCTAAAAGATGACTGATTGTTCATAAGAGACTCTTAATCATGGGGAAAAACTGAGGGTTGCTGGAGGGGAGGGGAGTGGGAGGATGGGGTAACTGGTTGATGGGCATTAAGGAGGGCAATATGATGTAATGAGCACTGGGTATTTTATAAGACTGATGAATCACTGATCTCTACCTCTGAAACTAATAATACATTATATGTTAATTAATTGATTTTAAATTTAAAAAAAAATTTTAAAGATAATTGTTTAAACAAAATAACAATGTAGTGTAGGGTTTATAAGATTTGTAGAAGTAAAATGTGTGACAACAATAGCACAAATACTGGGAAGGAAGAAATGGAAGTATACTATGGTAATGTTCTTATACTATTTGTAAAGTGGTATAATATCACTTTAAGGTAGACTGTGGTAAGAAAAAAAGTATACTATAAACTCTAAAGCAACCACTAAAATAAGAAAACAAAAAATAATAGCTAATAAACCAACAAAAAAAGATAAAATTGAATCACAAAAAATATTTATTTAACCCAAAAGGATGCAGCAAGAAAGGGAAAAGGGAATAAAGAACACATGGGATAAATAGAGAACAAACACCAAAAGATAGATTTAAACCTAACCATACCAATAATCACATTATATGTAAATAGTCTAAACCCCAGTTAAAAGCAGAGATTGTCAAATTACATAAAAACATAAAACTCAACTATATACTGCCTACAAAAAACAAAGTTCAAATATAAAGACACAAATAGGGCGCCTGGGTGGCTCAGTTGGTTAAGCAACTGCCTTCGGCTCAGGTCATGATCCTGGAGTCCCGGGATCAAGTCCCTCATCAGGCTCCCCGCTCATCGGGGAGTCTGCTTCTCCCTCTGACCCTCCCCCCTCTCATGCTCTCTCTATCTCATTCTCTCTCTCTCAAATAAATTTTAAAAAAAAAAAGACACCACAAAAAAAGAGAGCTACAGGCCAATATCTCTGATGAACATACATGCAAAATTCCTCAACAAAATATTGCCAAACAGAATCCAACAATACATTAAAAAAAATCATTCACCACAATCAAGTGGGATTTATTCCTGGGATGCAGGGGTGGTTCAGTATTCACAAACCAATCAATGTGATGTATCACGTCAATAAGAGAAAGGATAAAAATCATATGATCATTTCAATAGATGCAGAAAAAGCATTTGACAAAGTACTACATCCATTCACGATAAAAACCCTCAACAAACAAGGTTTAGAGGGATCATATCTCAACATCATAAAGGTCTTATATGAAAAACCCATATCTAACATCATACTCAATGGAGAATAACTGAGATCTTTCCCCCTAAGGTCAGGAACAAGACAAGGATGTGCACTCTCACCACTTTTATTCAACATAGTACTGGAAGGCCCAGTCACAGCAATCAGACAACAAAAAGAAATAAAAGGCATCCAAATTTGTGAGGAAGAAGTCAAATTTTCACTATTTGCAGATGACATGATACTATATATAGAAAACCCTAAAGACTCCCACCAAAAATCTACTAGGACTGATAAATGAATTCAATAAGGTTGCAGGATACAAAATCAATGTATAGAAATCTGTTACATTTCTATATACTAATAATGAAGCAGCAGAAAGAGAAATTAAGAAAACAATCCCATTTATAATTGTACCAAAAATAATAAATACCTAGGAATAAACTTAACCAAAGAGGAGAACCTGTACTCTGAAATCTATAAAACACTGATGAAAGAAATTGAAGATCACACAAAGCAATGGAAAGACATTCCATGATCATGGACTGGAGAACAAATATTGTTAAAATGTCCATACTACCCAAAGAAATCTATAGATCTAATGCAATCTCTATCAAAATACTAACAGTATTTTTCACAGAACTGGAACAAACAATCCTAAATTTGTACGTACGGAACCACAAAAGACCCCGAATAGCCAAAACAGTCTTGAAAAAGAAAAACAAAACTAGAAGTATCATAATACCAGACTTCAAGTTATATTACAAAGCTGTAGGAATCAAAACAGTATGTACTGTCACAAAAATAAACAAATAGATCAATGGAACAGAATAGAAAACCCAGAAATAAACCCACAATTACATGGTCAATTAATCTTCAAAAGAATAGGAAAGAATACACAATGGGAAAGAGACAGTCTCTTCAACAAATGGTGTTGGAAAAAATGGACAGCTACATGAAAAGAATGAAACTGGACCATTTTCTTATGTCATACACAAAAATAAATTCAAAATGGTAAATGTGAGACCTGAAACCATAAAAATCCTAGATGAGAGCACAGGCAGTAATTTCTCTGACATCAGCCCTGGGAACATTTTTCTAGATATGTCTCCTAAGGCAAGGGAAACAAAAGCAAAAATAAACTATTGGGACTACATCAAAATTAAAAGCTTCTGCACAGCAAAGGAAACAGCCAACAAAACTAAAAAAACAACCTACTGATAGGGAGAAGATATTTGCAAATGACACAACTAATATAGGGTTAGTATCCAAAATATGTAAAGAACTGATACAACTCAACACCCAAAAAAAATAATAATCCAATTACAAAATGGACAGAAGACATGAGCACACATTTCTCCAAAGAAGACATCCAGATAGCCAACAGACACAGGAAAAGATGATCAACATCACTCGAGGGAAATGTAAATCAAAACTATAGTGAAATATAATCTCACACCTGTCAGAAGGGCTAAAATAAACACACACACACACACACACACACACAAAAGAAACAACAAGTGATGGAGAGGATGTGGAGAAAAAGGAACCCTAGTGCATTATTAGTGGGAATGCAAACTGGTACAGCCTCTCTGAAAAACAGTATGGAGCTTCCTCAAAAAAATTAAAAATAGAACTACCCCATGATCCAGTAACCTCACTACTGGGTACTTATCCAAAGAATACAAAAACATTAATGCAAAAGGATACATTCACTCCAATGTTTATAGCAGCATTGTTTATAATAGTCAAATTACAGAAGCAACCCAAGTGTCCATCGATAGATGAATGGACAAAGAAGTGATATGTATATATACAATGGAATATTACTCAGCCATAAAAAAGAATGAAATCTTGCCATTTACAATGACATGGATGGAGTTAAAGAGTATAATGTTAAGCAAAATAAGTCAGTCGGAGAAAGACAAATACCATACGATTTCACTCATACGTGGAATTTAAGAAACAAAACAAGCAAAGGAAAAGAGAGAGAGAAACCAAGAAACAGATTCTTAACTATAGAGAACAAACTGATGGTTACCAGAGGGAGGTGGGCGGGGGGATGGATGAAATAGGTAATGGCAACCAAGGAGGGCACTTGTAATGAGCACGATGATATATGGAATTGTTGAATCACTATACTATATACCTGAAACTAATATAGCACCATATGGTAACTATATTGGAATTAAAATAAAAACTTGATTAAAAAAGCTACAAAAGCTCACTCCAAAGAAATAAATAGGAATCAATGGGAATGGATGAATGTGAACCTCCAAAAAATTCTCACCTCTAAAAAAGCTACAAAAATACTGGCAAAAATCATTTTGGTGCTATAGAAATAACCAAATGCTTGTCATAATCTGCAGAACATTTACTCAAGAAAGGCTGAATATCAGTAAGAACAGTGAGCTTTGTGGTATTTTAACTTGCTCTATTTTGCCTTCTCCCCCTTTCCACAGTTCTGCAGTAGCCTTGAAAATTTAACAGCCCACAATTACACCTGAAAGTCACCAGAGAGGACAGAATAGGTTTAGAGCTCCTCCAAATCCCCACTCTGAGAAAACTGTCATTATTTTAACTGTTTTGTGGTTCCCTAGAGGACCCCATTCGCAAGGTTGCTCTTTATTTGACCTGACTCAGAGCTTACTCAGTCTTTTCTCCAAGGTATTTGTCAAGAAAAATCAGCAGCAATTGTTGACATCATGGCTGTCTGATCCAGTAGATTACAGTTAGGCAAAAAAAATATGCTAATCAAAAAACTTAAAAGGAAAGCTGGGGAATGATGTCTATAGGGGACATTATGGACTGAATTGTATCTCCCCAAAATTCATATGTTGAAGTCCTAACCCTAATACCTTAGACTGGGACTGTATTTGGAGATAGGGCCTTTAAAGAGGTAATTAAGGTTAAATGAGGTCATAAGGTTGGGACCATAATCCAATATGACTGGTGTCCTTATAATGAGAGCAAGAGACACCAGGGAGGTGCACACACAGAGAAAAAGGCCATATGAGGACATAATGAGAAGGCAGCCATCCACAAGACAAGGAGAGATACCTCAGGAGAAATCAAACTTTCCAACAACTTGATCTTGTACTTCTAGCCTCCAGAACTATGAGAAAATAAATTTCTGTTGTTTAAGCAACTCAGTATGTGGTGTTTCATTATTGCAGCCCTAGCAAACTAATATAGGGGGCTTTGAAAAGTTCTGACATACTAGGAAATCTAGAAGGCCATGCACATGTGTGAGGTGTTCCCATGCCCAGAGCCATGTGCATGTTCAGAAAAGACCTGAGAAGTCTATAAGCTCTCATCCCTAGCAGACTTTGAGAATCTGCACAAGAAGTAAAGGCTAAGGCAAGTTGAAAATTGACTGTGTTGAAGGCATGCCTCAACATGCACACAGGATTCCTCAGGAAAGACAGGAGATTTATTGGCTCCAGACATTTAAGGAAATCACCATTCCAATATTAGCTGACCACTAAACTGAGTAGAAATTTCAGTGGCCTCACATGACAAAGAATAAAAACTTTACAAAATTAGTTCATAAAAACCATTAAACAATAATAATGACAAATCTTGGGGTAGGGTGGGGAGGAAGGAGGAAAATTGTATTTCCAAAGTTGTGACATTATATTATTTAAAATGTATAGTTTTCAATAAAAAATTACAAGACATCCATATAAACTAGAAAGTTTTCACACAGGGGGCATAAAAACAGACCATGCCAAATGTTGGCAAGAATGTGGAAACTCTCACACACTGCTGGTAAGAATGTAAAATGGCTTAACCACTTTGGAAACCAGATTAATAGTTTCTTAAAAAGTTGATCACCTACTATACGATCCAGAAATTTTACTCCAAGAGAAAAGGAGCATATACAAAGACTTGTCCATGAATATTCATAGAAGTTTTACTGGTAATAGATCAAAACTGGAAACAACCCAAATGCCTGTCCATCAACAGGTGAATGGATAAACAAATTATGATAGCCTTCATAATAGAATAGGACTCAGCAATAAATGACCTCTTGATGCATGCAACAATTTGGATGAATCTCAATATAATTATGCTGAGTGAAAGATGTCAGGGAAAAAAGTATTGAATGATTCCATTTATATAAATTCTAGAAAATTTAAGCTAATGTATATCAAAATTTAATAACTGCACAGTTAATATGTACAGTTAATTTTATACCAATTATACCTCAAATAAAGCTATAAAATATATTGTAATTAATATCTTAAGGAACTCTCTACACTTAGGTCAAGATTCATCTTTTAGCAAATATAAATCCATATTTCAAACAGACTTTTTTATAATTATACATTTTTATGGTTTTCTTATGGATTATATCCTAAAAATATTATGGAGTTTATTATGACAATTTTTACATTATAATAAAGCTGACAAAGAGCTCCAAGTCTGAGTAGAAATGTCACCTCCCCCACTTGGGCTCTGGTCTGCACCACATGTACTTATTCGGGGACCTAGGATAAAGGTGCAGCAGTTAATCATCCAAGGGAAGCTCTTCTCATCACAACAGCAGAAACACAAGGGGGCATTTAAAATCCTTTTTTTCGGGAGTGCCTGGATGGCTCAGTCAGTTGAGCATCCAACTCTTGATTTTTGGCTCTGGTCATCATCTCAGGGTCCTGGGATCGAGCCCTGCTCTCCCCCCACGTGCTCTCTATATCTTTCTCTCTAAAATAAATATTTAAAAAAAAAAATCCTTTTTTGTGTCACATCTACTAACATCTCATTGGCCAAAGCAAATCATGCTGAGTCCAAAGTCAAGAGATGGGGAAGTACACTTCCCCCATGGCAGTGGGAGAAATGAAGTAGACATTTTTTAATGCTTGTATTAGTAATCTACCGCAGTTCACACTTTTTCGTAAAATTTATGCCCTTCCACATACAAAATATTTTCTCCCACATCCAACACCCCCAAAGTTTTATCCAAATTATGACATCAGACTCAATAATCAAGATTTGCATGATTGACTCAGGTTCAGTTGCAGTTCCTCTTGCTCTGGAGACCTACAAATTATAAAGACAAGTTTCTTTTTCACATACTCCACATACAATAGAGGAACAACATCTACCTAAATACTCCCTTTTAAGCAAGAGGAATACAAAACATATAGCAATCACTGGACAATAGAAATCCTGAAATCCCGGGTGCCTGGGTGGCTCAGTCGTTAAGCGTCTGCCTTCAGCTCAGGTCATGATCCCAGGGTCCTGGGATCGAGTCCCACATCGGGCTCCCTGCTCAGCGGGAAGCCTGCTTCTCCCTCTCCCACTCCCCCTGCTTGTGTTCCTGTTCTCACTGTCTCTCTCTGTCATATAAATAAATAAAATCTTTAAAAAAAAAAGATTTAAAAAAAAAAAAAAAAAGAAATCCTGAAATCCCACTTGGCAAATGTTGTCAGGTTCATTTATCTTGAAGACTGAGAATGTTCCTTGAGTAGGCTCTGACCCTGGGAGAGCCTTCTTTGTTCATTATTTTCCATGGTTCTCAATTTGACCTTTGAAAAAACATCCTCTTCTATATTTTCCTTGGCAAATTTGAGGAGGACACTGGAGGATATATCCTTTGGAGCAGCTGAACATCTTGCTTGTAGAATGTTGGAGGCTCATTTCTGACAATCTTAGTCTCTTGTAGTCTAGGAACTATTGATATGACTTTGTCAATACAAATCTCTCAAATATGTATTTGATTCCAGTCAACTCCATGTGCCAAAAACCACACTCACGCTCCTTTTCAAGATAGGTCCTTCTCTCTCTGCGCTTAACCACTAGTGCTTTGAGCATATCAGGCTAATGTGGAATCATGCTTTTACACTTTTTAGAAGACCTTTTGTCTTAATGAAAACTTCAAGCAAAATATCTGTAATAAAGAACCAGGGTTTTTTCCAC
This sequence comes from Neomonachus schauinslandi, assembly GCF_002201575.2. Taxonomy (NCBI): domain Eukaryota; kingdom Metazoa; phylum Chordata; class Mammalia; order Carnivora; family Phocidae; genus Neomonachus; species Neomonachus schauinslandi. The sequence continues at coordinate 60,220,055 of NC_058410.1, forward strand.
ATTCCACAATTATAGATGGATACTTTTGTAAAATACAATAAAAACATCACAGCAATATCAAAATTTCTATAAAATTCTCTAATATTACATCTTCTTAGCTTGATCTAGCTCTTGCCTACATCTACAACCTCACTTCTTTATCTCTTTTCAGCTCATATCTTTGCTCCAGCAATAGTGGCCTTCTGTTTTGCTCTTTAAGCACACCAAGTCATTTCTGCCTCAAAGGTTTTGCACGAACTGTCCCCTAAAATGGGATAGTTTTCCCTCCAATCTTTGCTCATCTAGTTCCTTCTTGCAATTCAAGTCTCAACTAACTATCTCTTCAAAGAGACCTAATTCCAGTTAAGATAACCCCCAGTAACTCTCTACCATATCATTCTGCTATATTTTATTTACAATACTTATCACTGACAAATATTTCTCATATGTTTGCTTGCTTTGTTGTATCTCTCTTCCTCATTGTCTCCTCCCACTAAGATCTGTGAAAGACAAAATCTGTGCATCTTATCTACTACTGTATCCTAAAAGCTATATCAGTGACCAAAGTTCTCTTGAATAAATGAATGGTGAACAAGTGGGCAATTTAAAATGTGAAGAGTCTGAACTAGATAGATATAGATATACATATGGATGGATGGATGGATGGATGGATGGATGGATAGATAGATAATATGGTTAAAGTTCATCAGCATATATAGATGCTAACTGAAGTAATGAGCTAGAGCTCTTAAGAAAATAGTCTAAATTGGCATGCCAGTCAGTTAAGCATCTGCCTTTGCTCAGGTCATGATCCCAGGGTCCTGGGATCGAGTCCTACATCGGGATCCCTGCTCAGTGGGGAGCCTGCTTCTCCCTCTGCCTGCTCTGCATGCTACTTCTCCTGCTTGTGCTCTCTCTCTCGGACAAATAAATAAGTAAAATCTTAGAAAAAAGAAAAGAGTCTAAATTGAGAATAAATGTCAGGATAAAACTCTAGAAAATATCAACATTTATTCCCAAGGGCAGAAGGAAGTAAAGGAACCAATGAAGGAACCTGGGGGGAAAAATATCAGATAATCAAAAAAACCAAAAAACAATGAATGGTTGTGTTCCAGAAACCAAAGAGAGTTTTAAGAATCAAAAATGTCGGGGCGCCTGGGTGGCTCAGTTGGTTAAGCGACTGCCTTCGGCTCAGGTCATGATCCTGGAGTCCCGGGATCGAGTCCCACATCGGGCTCCCTGCTCGGCGAGGAGCCTGCTTCTCCCTCTGACCCTCCCCCCTCTCATGTACTCTCTCTCATTCTCGCTCTCTCAAATAAATAAATAAAATCTTAAAAAAAAAAAAATGTCAAATACTGTGGAAAAAATAGGCTAGAGGATGAGCAGAGACCCTCAGATATGGCAACTATATATTGAAAAACTAGTGGGTTCTGGGGCTGAAGTTTTAGCTTGGTCCAGGGAAGGAACAGAGGTGAGAAAATGGAAAGAAAAGCTACTCTTAAGATATTAGGCTGTTGGATTAGGCTGTAAGATATAGGCACTGGTCCAGCTAGAAAACAGTCAAAATGTTTGAGAGTCTGAATGGTAGTCTGGATGCTTAGGAAAGATGGGTCTTTGGCAAATGAAAAGAAAAAAAATTATCCAAGAATTAGCTAAAGCAGGTTTCTAGTGATTGGGGGGAAGAAAACATCAACAATATGTTTTTAGTTGTTTTCAGTGCTTTGTCCTACATGATTTCAACTTATCAATTTTCTCCTATAAACATGCAGGGCTTAAAGTAATCATGACCTCACAACAGCAGACAATCTGGTGATCTCATGCACAATCAATTGACAAATACAAACCAGCTTAGTTAACCACTCATTTTGACTCTCTACTGGGCTGTTGCAAGGGTCAAAAGAGATAATGTGTATGAAAGTACACTGCCAGCTATAAAAGAAATACAAATAGAAGGTATTATTTAGGCTCTACTTGGTTCAATGATTAGTTTGGAGAATTAGGAGCATGGGTTAATCTTTGTTAAATAAAGAGTTGCTTGGCTGCCAGAGGCCTGGCATATATAGCAGGCAGAAAGAACATTGCATTTCTTGCTGTCAGTGGCCTAAAAATAAGTCATGGTTTCTGGTAAAGAGCACAAGCAGTTCCTGTCAGGCCTGTCTCCACCACTACCTCTCTTGAGATTTGGGGACAGAGTTGCTTCATTGGCCACGGGTCATAATAAGGCAATCAGAAAAAAAGTCAAGGGAAAATTCATCCATCAGTTAATCTCATCAGTTTTTCTGAGCACCAATTATAGGTAAGGCCCTGATCTAGGCAAATTTTTGTGACTGAAGGAATGTGAAATTTGGTCAGGTCAAACAGATCTGAGTTCAAATTATCTGCACCATTGATCAGCTATACGATCTTAAATAAATCATTTCACCTCTCTATTTCTGTTTCTTCAGCTATAAAGTGGGGATAATAGTACCTATCAAGCAGTACTCTTGTCAGAATTAAATGAGATGATGCATACAAGCCCCCAACACAGTGCTGGCTCAGAGCAGGTGATCAGGGAACTCATTCTTTCACTAGGCAATGTGGGAGATAAGAGCGGGAAACAGCATGGTAAAGTCTATGTACATAACCGGAAGAGGATGTGATGGGGCCCTAACAGAAATAAAGATCAAGCACTACATAAGTTCACAGAAAGGTAAAATTATACCACCATACGACCATAGGTGGTAAAAGAAGCAACATTCAAGACAGGTATTGAAAGGTGAAAATGCACTTGAAAGATGAAAATGGCTCACGAAGGGAATTCAAACTTATATACTAATACGTCCTCAAGACCATCATGATAGAGGACGGGCATGTAGAAGTAATAGGGTGCAAAAAAATACTAAGAAAACTAGGAAAGTGAAAGGTGGTACAGGTCCTTTCGTGGTATCTCTGGAAGAATGGGACCCAGACACTGTGGCAAAATTAATTACAAAATAAATGCAATTTCAGCCTTATGTTTAACAGTTTCTTTTCTGCATGTATTAGTGGAAGTAGAAATACTATTTGGAAAAGTATAAAACCAGTATACCTGATTCACTGAACTGAAGCCAAAATGAGAGCTACCGTTAATGTTAGCATGATTTTCAAATTCTACGTGGAATTGGATGCATCGTGCTCCAATGGAATTCTGAAATGAGGTCAACTTCTGGCAGGCAATACGACTAACTCTATTAAGCCAGTGTTCTGTGATCAGCTCCATATGTGTCACCCTTCTGCTGCGTAATTTTGTGCTCAGTCTAAAGATGTTATGAAAAATAGCAAAATTTTGGTATATTGTCAAAGGTCAGAAAGTATTAAAAAATCAAGATACAAATGCATAACTGGTTTAAAACCTGAGAACAAACTATCACCTCAGAGTTTATCATAAAATTATTTTGGTCCTCCCAGTGAAAATCACCTAGGAAAAAGAAACCTATCATTGCAATGCATGAGCCTTGGTTGTATCTTGGATCAGGACAAAATTAGATACTGGAGCTAAATGGAAAAAAATTTAAATATGGGATAATTGTTTTATGGAACTACCATTCATTTCTTAAGTATGATAATGGTTTTCAAGTTATTCAGGAGAATTTCCTTATTCTGAGGAAATGCAAGTGTCCTGACATCTGCAACTAGCTTAACTTTAAAAGGCTCAGAAAAAAATTATATATATACAGAGATATTTATATTGTATATATATGTATAAATATATGTATATATATATATACACATATATATACACACACACAGAGTGACAAAGACAGGGAGGCAGAGTACTCAAATGTAACAAAATGTGAACAACTGTTGAATTTAGGTGAATACAAATATTCATTCTACTATTCTTTCAACTATTCCTTATATTTGAAAATTTTCAAACTAAAAAGTTGGGAAAATAAAAATATTCTATTCTTTATTACATCTAATTTTAACTCAAATGGAATGGCAAAGATTACAAGAAGTCTGCTCAAATGACAAATAGAAGAGATTCATGAACATTCATTGCATGCTTTCTAGATAAGTACTGGATATGCCTGGTGAAAAAAATCTTAGGTTGAGGGACACCTGGGTGGCTCAGTTGATTGGGTGACCAATTCTTGATTTCAGCTCAGGTCATGATCTCAGGGTTGTGGGATCAAGCCCTGTGTTATGCTCTGCGCTCCGTGGGTAGTCTGCTTGAGATTCTCTCTCCCTCTCTCTCTGCCCCTCCCCCACTCACTTGTGAATGCACTCTCTCTCTCTCCCTCTCTCTCGAAAAATAAATAAATCTTTTTTAAAAATCTGAAGTTGAAAATTTTGTACCCTTTGTTTCCCCTGTGCTGCACTGGTATTACGCTGCTACGCACACATTCACCGACGGAGTTTGATAATGAATCCCAAGTTTGATGTAACCATTTACCTCTGTGTCATGTGAACAATTTTTTGTACTGATATTTTAGTTTTAGTTTTGCTATGAAACCATCATATACTAAAGGACACTACTAGTCCAACAGAGATCAACCTTTCTAAGAGAAACCAATATTATCCACATATAGATGTTCTTCAGTAAAGAGCCTAAAAATTAGGATTAGATCGAACTATGAAACAAAGGAGTTTAAACAAGTGCACAAGAGAGAGGAGAGACATAAAGCACAATGATCCACATTGTACACCTTTTTTATGTCACAATGCAATATAGAGCTACATAGCTATATAGCAGGACAAGAGTCAATGTATAGATAAAATTCATGAGTGCATGCAAATATTCCTAAAGGTATGTATTGCTTTTCTGCACAGTAATCAGTGCTGCTGGTAAATAGTACATACAGATATAATTGCTTTGTATATACAGTTTTACCCAAAACATGGTGTTTTAAGCTATTCCAGTTTATCTAAAAATGCAGGGATCAAGTTTCTGAATTCTTTTTACTATAGAAAATGAATTTCAATTAAAGGAGTAGACATACATTAGAATAAAATAGTCTTTTGGGGCAAGGACATAAAGGTTGGAAGAGTAATGTTTTAGGACAGTATTCCAAAATTCTCTACATCCACTGTGAAATGTATAAACATAAAAATTGTACAATAGTCTCACATAAATTATCAGGCTAATGTGCAGTGAATTTGAATTTTGTTTAAAATATCTAAATTTACAATGAGTGAGCAAATGTATCATGCTGTTTTTGTGATATAAATTATTAAAAACAAGGTGATGTGATTCTCCATAAATTAATGTTCACATCTTTTTTATTAAATTATCAAAGATAACTCTTACATGTAAGAGCAGAACAGGGGAGTACACAAAAATTTTACACCATTTCTATAATTTTGTTCAGAAAAATAACTCAGTCTAGATAGAAATCCTTCACGGAGCTCCTGGGAATGGAAATCATAACTAGCAGCCTGATTGCCCGCTGTTTGTATATGTGTTCATACATCACATTCCCTTGCTCAGCACCTCTGTCTAGAAATGTGAGTGTCTTGACATTTCAATAATATTTGAGTTAGTCAGAAAAATCATAATGATGAGAAGCGTCCCAAAATAAAATGATCTGCACCAGGAATCTGTGATTCCCTTTCACGAGCAGTGTTCAAGCAAAGACCAGACAACCTCTTAATTATAGGGTCATGGTGGGGATGTAAGCACCAGAGTGGGGGATGGATCAGGTCCCTTAAAACTCTGTAAATCTGTTGCCTTATGATTCTTATAGGCTTAAAGATATAAAGAGGTCTATTTTTGTGGTTTTGAAAGCCCTAGATATTTTTCATTTTTAGGAGATGTAAAAGTTACCTCAATTTTCTAACTTGTTTTTCTTTTCTGGAAAGAAGATAAATCTTCAAATGGCCTTCTCTTGTAAGCCTTTGATATTCATTGCACCCATCTGGGGAAAAATAAATATGACAGTTTCTTATTTCACAATGATAGCATATTATGATGGTATTAGAAATACATTAACACACTGTGAGAGCAGACCTCTGACCTGCAGATACTGACCTACGTGGATTTACAGGAGAGTGAGATATATGGTCTGCTATCACAGAGAAGTAAGTGAAGGCTACTTCCTCTACTGGTTTTGAACCAATTTTCTATCATACCTTCCTCTCAATTTTTTTTCTGGAATCATCTCGCACACCAAAGTCAAAAACTGCTAAATTAATTCAAATTTGCCATTTTTTATATCTGACATTTCCATGAAAGACTCAAAATTACCTGAAATTTTAAGAAAATGTGTCAAAAATCTGCTTAGTTTGGCTTTCTATCAACATAGGTTGTTTCATTTTCCACTCATCAATTCATCAATATTTTTATCTCAGAGACAATTTTCATGAAAATTTTTATTATATCTCATATTTTCATTTCAAAATAAAAATGCTATGAAATGCCAATAACTTCTATATAGCTCTATAAATAAGTTGTTATAAATGCAAATATACATTTGTATTTTAACTTCATGAAAGGTTCATTACATTTATTTCTATGGAAACAAAAAAATAAATGTTTAGGGGCGCCTGGGTGGCTCAGTCGTTAAGCGCCTGCCTTCGGCTCAGGTCATAATCCCAGGGTCCTGGGATCGAGCCCCACATTGGGCTCCCTGCTCCACGGGAAGCTTGCTTCTCCCTCTCCCACTCCCCCTGCTTGTGTTCCCTCTCTCGCTGTCTCTCTCTGTCAAATAAATAAAATCTTTTTAAAAAATAAAAAATAAATGTTTATTTCAAGTCTCTTTCATACTCATTATTTCTCTGTTAAGAATTCTTTAGGGCGCCTGGGTGGCTCAGTTGGTTAAGCGACTGCCTTCGGCTCAGGTCATGATCCTGGAGTCCCGGGATCGAGTCCCGCATCAGGCTCCCTGCTCGGCGGGGAGTCTGCTTCTCCCTCTCCCACTCCCCGTTTGTGTTCCCTCTCTCGCTGTGTCTTTCTCTGTCAAATAAATAAA